>NW_026561974.1:0-72742 GCF_028858705.1 Grus americana
AAAGAGAAAGCCTTCATGCTCTGCAAGGACTGCTCAGCAACAGCCAGAACGCTGGTGTGTTTATCAGCGTTGGTTTAGTAACAAATGCAAAGCACAGAGCCCTGTGTGCTGCTGTGAAGAGAATTAACTCCATCCTAGCCAGACCCAGGATGGAGTTGCAGGTTACAGACAGGGTGAGATGAGGAATGAACTAAGCCTTACTTGAATGACATGAGGAAGTCTGTGGGTCACAGGCGCTGGCTTTTATGGAGGAATCAGTCTCCCTGGTATTCAAAGGTTAGGTAAGACAGCAAGATGCAAAGAGTCCAGGAGGTTTCTCTCAGGGTTTGTGGACAACTCCTGAGCACAGCTGCCAAGCAGGCCACCCAGTCTGATGCTCACTTGGACTTAATACTCCCAAAAGTGGAAGAGCTGGTCAGGGATTGAAGACCAGTGTCATCCCTGGCTGCAGTGACCATGAATTGCAGTCTCTCAGATCCCCAGGGAAATGGGGAAGGAGACTAGCAGCGCACAGACCTTGGACACCAGGGAATGATAATCTGGCCTATTGAGGGCATTGGCAGGGGGGATGCCACGGGGGCAGTGTCAGGGTCCTGAGAGCATCCATCGGCCTTCATGGTCCTGAAGAGCATAACCTGCAGCCTCCACCTGCATCCCTGTCCATGGGCCCAGGAGAACACTGAAGCCCAGGACTGAGTTTCAGCCCCAGCTTGATCTATGCTGTAGGTGTCCCGGTCTCTAGACACAGCCATGGACACAGCCTTGTCTGTCCATGGACCTTGTTGATTGGGACTTGAAGACTCACTTCCTGGCCTGATTCTTGATGGGGTGTGCAACGGAATGACTCTGTGGCCCTCTGAGAGCCAGACCCCAGCTGATGCAGAGAGGCCTATGGCCTTTGTGCTGCCTTTCTTCCCATCACTTGGTCAGGTTTGGGGAGGAGAGATAGGAAAAGCAGGTGAAGTTTTTGGGTGCCAGCTATTGAAACGGGGAGCAGAGCCATCACATGTGAAATGATCTAAAGTCTATGCGAGTCCAAAACTGTTGTCTTCAGTGTTCTTTCTCTCAAGCCTTAAATGTTCTTCAGGAACCTGGAAGCTCTGAGATCCCTCCACCTCCCTCTCTATAGTTATTAAGTTGATAGTACCCAAGTCAGAGGCTTTCAATTCTGTTTACAGCCTAAAGCACCCCATGGTCTGGAGGTAAACTAGGAACCTTGCATAATGGTCCCACTCCTCTGGACAAGAAGGTGGATATTCCCAGGAATCTCAGGAGGCATGGTGTAGAGAGGTCCAGTTCCCTCAGACTCACCTCACAGGTCATGCTTTAGGCCCCTAGCTCCATCTTGGCAGATCTCCTCTGGACACTCCCTATTTTCTCCACTTTGCTTTTGAAGGCTCACGTGGCATTGTCCTGGTGCACAGGCCCTTCTCCTCAGGGCACTCCTTAGCCAGCCAGGTCTCTACCCATGCTGCTGCATGAGGTTGTTGTGCAGCTTGTGGGCTGAGCTAAAAATAGTTTAATAGGTGAGAGAAAAAAGAAAACCTAACATAAATGAAAACCAAGAGGCAACGCAAAGGCAATCACGTCTCACCTGCCACAAGCAGACTGACACCCAGCCAGTCCCCCAGCAACAGACACCTTGAATGACAAAAACTCCACCTCTTTCTTCCTCTGCCCCAGCTTTTATTGCTGAGTGTGACGTCATATGGTATGGAATATCCCTTTGGTCAGTCGGGGTCAGCTGTCCCGGCTCTGTCCCCCTGCAAACTTCTTGCCCACCCCCAGCCTACTTGCTGGGCAGGAGCAGAATGAGAAACAGAGAAAGCCTCGAAGCTGTGCAAACGCTGCTGAGCAGCAGCCAGAACACGGGTGTGTTATCAACACTGCTTTAGGCACAAATGCAAAACATGGCACTATAAGGACTGCCACAAAGGAAGTTAACCCCATCCCAACCAGACCCAATACACTTGAACTGGAGGTCCAGAAATGGACACAGTGGTGTAGAGGTGGCTTGACAAGTGATGAGCAGGGGGAGACAATCGCTTCCCTCATGATTTGGTGAGGCTCCTCTTTATACACTCCAGGACGCTGCTGGCCTTCTTTGCTGCTAGGTCACACTGGATCATGTAGATCACTGCTGGATTGTGTTTTGCCTACTCTCCTTCTTCTGTCTCATGAAGTTCCTGACAGGACACTCTTCCCACCTGCCCTGAACCTACTGATCGGGTTTCTCCCAAATGCCATCCTAAGGCACAAGAATGATCCTCCCAATATAGTGTCATCAACAAATGTGGTGAGAGTGGCCTCCTTCGGCTCATGGATACAGTGGGATGTGAAGGTGACCAATGTTCAGTGTGGGAAACTGTGCAACAACCTGGGCCTCCCCAAGCAGGGGTGAAAAAGAAACAAAGTCCAGAGCATCAAAAAAAATGTTTTAACAGGTAGGTCTCAGTGGCAGAGGCAAAGCCCAGAGCCAAGGGGAAAATGATCTTGGTCCTTTTGGCTCTGTCAGCCTTGCCAAACCCTTGCTCATCTCCACTGCAAGCTCTCGTATACTGTCACATGCCTGCACCTTTTTCCCTTCAGGCTGCGGACACTCATCTTTATTTCCCACCAAGGTCTCACCTCAGCATTTCTGTTACCTTCACTGATGTCGCTCTACTCTTGCTGCTTTTTCTTGAACCACAAAGCCATGGGCTGATCCAGACACCCTCTGGGTGATCTCTTGCACCCCAGGGCTACCCTTTGAGTGACATTTATTTTTCAGCACATCCAGTCTGAACCTTCCAAGCTGCACTTTGTGAAGGTTTGCTTCTCTTCCCACTACCAAGAAAAGCTCCATCATCTCTGAAACCACCCTTCCAGCAGTTTTCAGCTGCTACTGTAGTGCCCTGAACCTCTGCTCCACCCAAGTCCCTCAGCTTCTCCACAGAGGCCCCAACCCCCTTTCCTGGCAGATGTCCTCTGGGGCTGCTCCAGTTCTTGCCCACTCCTCCAGGCTGGCAACCCCATGCCCAGGCACACGAGTCCAGATGTGGCTACACCAGCGCTGCGTCAAGGGGGGTGATAACACCCTTGCCTGGGTGGCCACAGTCCTCCTAATACAGCCCTGTGTTCAGCTGGCCTCAGTCACTGTTTATAGTGTTTGCTCCATCAAATGGCATTTTAAATGATACTTCACAGAGTCTGCGTGCCTTTCTTATGGGGGACGTAACCTGTTTGAGCAGCCAGGAATCAGGTTTGGAAAGCAAAAGCCCTGATACAATTAAATCTGGCCAGGGATGCCAAGGACAACAAGAAAAGTTTCTATGGGTACATAAAAGGAAGACGAGGGAAAATGTTAACACTAACTTCAGTAGCAACAGCTCATCTTGGTGCCATTGAATTCCTTTATGAGAGTCAACTGACTGTCTGTATGCACCACTGCTGTCCTTGCAGGAGGTTGTCCTGAAACACCAGCTGTGCTGGGCTCTGCTGCCTATCAGTACTGCTGCTCATGAGATCCCTCCTGAAGGTCCCCAGTCTGCCCCTCTGACGTCCCAAGGGCCCATATATGCAAAGACGCGCTATGTTCATAGCAGAGACGCGCTTGGACTATGTGTTAGATGGCAATGTCAATGATGATATGAGCTGTAGACGTAGATGATGAGGTAGCTGACATGAGGTGCCCACAGAGCCAGCAAAACCTGCTGTCCTCACCAATGCCCGAGATAAGCAGGGCTGGGCTGTGCAGCCCTGACAGGAGACCATGAGACGTTATAGTCAGGGCAGACCTGGGAAATACAGCTGATGGGGAAGAGAAGGAGACATAGCCGTCCCTATGGCACATGCCTCCATTTGGTCAGAGGAACACCTCTATAGGTTGCCCTGAACCTACTGATCAGGGACAGGATTCTTTGTACTGAATGTCAGCATCTGCTGTCATGTCTGTTGGCCAAAGGAATTCCCCAACAGCCTCCAAGGTGATGCCCTCACATGCCGCCCTGTCCCTCACAATTGTTCCATTACAGCTTGCTGCCACCTGCACGTGCCTTGGACCACCTGTGGCACCTCAAATGGCACCAGGTTTTAGCATCAGAAAAGTTCACTCCTGGCCTCTATCTCCATTATTAACATGGCACCTTAGATAAGGAGCTCACACCTATTTGACTGAAAAAGGGGAAACATCAAATGCATTTTTAACAAGGGAAAAAAGGAAGACTCAGAGAACTACAGGCTGGTCAGTCTCACCTCTGTGCCTGGCAAGATCATGGAGCTGCCAAGGAGGTGACTGGTGACAGCCAACATGGCTTCACTAAGGGCAAATTGTGCCTGACAGATTTGGTGGCATTCTATGATGGGGTTACAGCATTGGTGGATAAGGGAAGAGTGGCTGACATCATCTACCTGGAGCTGTGCAAGGCATTTGACACTGTCCCACACGACATCCTTGTCTCTAAATTGGAGAGACACGGATTTGACAGATGGACCTCTCAGTGGATAAGGAATTGGCTGGACGGTCGCACTCAAAGAGTTGTGGTCAATGGCTCAATGTCCAAGTGGAGATCAGCTACGAGTGGCGTTCCTCAGGGGTCGGTACTGGGACTGGTACTGTTGAATGTCTTTGTCGGTGACATGGACAGTGGGATCGAGTGCCCACTCAGCAAGTTTGACAACAACACAAGCTGTGTGGTGTGGTCAACATGCTGGAGGGAAGGGATTCCATCCAGAGGGACCTTGACAGGCTGGAGAGGTGGTCCCATGCAAAACTCATGAAGTTCAACAAGGCCAAGTGCAAGATCCTGCATGTGGGTCAGGGCAATCCCAAGCATGACTATAGGCTGGGCAGGGAATGGATTGAGAGCAGCCCTGAGGAGAAGGACTTGGGAGTGTTGATTGATGAGAAGCTCAACATGAGCTGGCAGTGTGCGCTAGCAGCCCAGAAAGCCAACTGTGTCCTGGGCTGCATCACCAGCAGCGTGACCAGCAGGTCAAGGGAGGTGATTCGGCCCGCTACTCCGCTCTTGTGAGACCCCACGGCAGTACTGTGTCCAGCTCTGGGGTCCTCAGTACAGGAAAAACATGAAGCTGTTGGAGTGAGTCCAGAGGAGGCCATGAAGATGATCAGAGAGCTACCTAAAGGGGCTACAGGAAAGCTGGAGAGGGACTGTTTATCAGGGAGTGTAGTGATAGGACAAGGGGTAATGGGTTTAACTAAAAGAGGGGAGATTTACATTAGATATTAGGAAGAAATTCTTCACTGTAGAGGGTGGAGAGACCCTGGAAGAGGTTGCCCAGAGAAGCTGTGGATACCCCCTCCCTGGAAGTGTTCAAGGCCAGGTTGCATCGGGCTTTGGGCAACGTGGCCTAGTGGAGGGTGTGCCTGCCCATGGCAGGGGGGTTGGAACTAGATGCTCTTTCAGGTCCCTTCCGACCAAAGCCATTCTATGATTCCATGATTTTTTTGCAGCTGAGCTGAGGCAAGAGGAATCCCACCTCCAGTGGGTCTGTGGGTTGCACTGGAGAAGCTGAATCCCCTCTGGCCTCAGGAATACTGATGAGAGCTGAGATGCCTTCATTGACTTGGTTCCATCCCTGCCCTGCACAGAAGGAAATGATCCCCTGCCTGTCACTGCCTGTGTGTCCTGCCTGACAATGGGGCAGGACTGGGGGTTTCCAGAGGGGAACATTGACACCTCCTGTAGATCTGCACACCCTGGAAGAGCAATTCCCATCGCAGGAATCAGCCTGTCCAGTGCTTAGGGAGGGACACTGGGTGATTACTTCAGTCTGCTTCAAATTCTGCTCCCCAGGAGAGACCCTGCTGCCTTTCGTGAGCTGTGAGCCCTGGAGGCCCAGGGACACCTCGAGGGAGTCGGGGAGGGTGGGGAGGGGGCAGAGAAAGTGACACCTTGGGCTGTTGTGCTGCTGCTGAGCTGAGCTGGGCTCCTGGGATGGAGGGAGCTCATGGCAAGCGGGCAGCGCTGCAGAGAGACAGCTCTGCCCAGGAGCAGCTCCTCTGCAAAGTGCAGCAGGGCTGAGGGCACTGCCTGCAGGCAGCGAGGGCAGAGGAGCGAGGGAAGAGAGGAAAGAGGCAGTCTGGGGTGTGAGAATGTTGCGAAGTAACAGGAGGAGAAATCTCCACAGCACTTGGCACGGTAGGTCTGTGGCAGCAGGACAAAGCAGCTGCAGTTCCTGGAGAGACCTCCAAAAGCTGGCACATGCCACAGCCTGTGGGATCTATCAGGAGGACGCTCACAACGTCTCTGGTGTGGAGGAGGAGGAGGACGTGCTGCAGAGCAGGGCTTCCCTGCCACAGCGTCAGAGGCACAGGGCATGACGGCTGCCTTCTGCCAGGAACGGCCGCAGGGGTGTGCAGGTGGGTGTGCAGCCAGGGGTGCCCAGGGCTGTCCTTCCGAGCAGGGTCCCTGCACCCCAGGGGCTGTGTGCTGGCACAGGGACTCTGCCGCCTGCCAGGGTCACCCTCAGCCTGCCCGGGGAGCTCCCCATGGCGCTGTGGGGAGAAGCTGTGGGTGGAAGGAGCGACCTCTGTCAGGGCAGGGTCCTTCTGCTGTCGAGAGGGTGCTGCGTGGGTCAGGGTTGCTCACAGCTCCAGGGTAGCCCTGGGGATTTCCAAGGGGTCTTTTCAAGATGGTTTTCCCTGTAAGGGAAGGTGTCTGTCTTTTGAGGTTTCTCATCTTGGTCGGCTGGTTGGGCAGTGGGACATTTCCAAGGGGGCTTTTGAATCCAGAGATCAAAGGAGGGTCTCCTGTATGGCTAAGGAGCTTTCCTCATCTGTGATTCAGTGTGCAGCTGTGGGGGCTACAGACAGCACCAGCATCACCTTTCCAGTCTCATCAGGCTTTGTGTGACCTTCTCTGTAGCCCCTGCACACACACAGAGAGAGGCTGCAGGGCAGAGCTGGGCACACAGGGGCTGGCATGGGGTCTGTGAGCAGAGAAGAGACGTGGGGCCAGAGAAAGAGCTCCTGGCAGGGACAGCTCCAGGCAGGAGAGATGGGCAGGAAAGGAAGGAACTGCTCATGGAAACCCTGTTGCAGGGGAGATACGGGCACCTCCCGGCCACCCCTTGCAGTGCAGACGCCTTCCCTGAGAAACCCCCTTCATCCCTCCCACCCAGCACATTCTTGGCCCTCACGGCCATTGGGGTCTAGGGTGGGAGTCACCTCTCTGTCCAGCAGACCAGCAGAAGAGGCAAAGGGCATCCCTCCTGCCACATATTTATTTCCCGCTGACCAGCAATCGGATGGAAGGCAACTGTCCTGCAGTATCAGTCTCTGGGGAGGTGACATGCACAGCTGGGTCAGGGTAACGCTTTCCCGAGTGCCCGGCTGTCTCTGCCCTGGCCTCTCTCAGCCAGACCCTCCCTGTGCTTTTCCTTGTTTCTCCCTGTGATTGTTTTAAAGTTACCTTTTTATTGCGGTCAGACTCCCTGGGGGTGGGAGGTTCAGCTGCAGAGTCACGGGCTGATCTTGTTCATCCATTCATGTGGGCATGTCCTTGGGAACAAGTGTCCCAGCTTTCCTCTGACGTGTGGGGCTGTGGGCAATGGAGTCTGTGGGGCTGGAGAATGAGCTGGATTTCCCTTAATCAGGTGCTGTCGTTAGGACACTTGGCTAAGTCCTTGGGGTGTCCCTCCAAGGTGTGAGCTGCCTCCAGGATGCAAGCCTGCCCCATAGCACCTTTGTGTTATCTGAAAGCCCCATGGAGAAATGCCGAGATGCTACAACCAAGGAAAAGCTGTTGGGTTGGTGAAATGAGCCGCATTTCTTCTTGTCTAGAAGTGGGGTGCTGAGACCTTGAGAAAGGGTGAGACAATTTGTGGTCTGCACTGGATGCCTCTGCTCTCAGCAGTGTCTGGTTGTATGACATAACCTAAGAGTGTGGTCACTCTCCACCTCATGAAGGTACAAGCTGGGAACAAGACGGAGGGACAGACCAGCTCCCCTCACTCTGCTCTAAGCCACAGGCAATCCTCTTGCCTCGCACGACTCACTCTGTGCTCCCTGAGTGCAGCAGAAATGCTGAGGGTTTCTGACATCCAAGAACACCTCTCGAATGTCTCAAACTGCCTTCTGCCATCCTAGTTCCTTCGTCCGCAGAGTGCAGATGCTGACAGGCCCTTTTTCGTTAGGAGCGGATTCACCTGACAAAGCCAAACCCAGGACTGGCCCCTGTCCCACCGTTCCCATGAACCCACTGCTGCAGAGCAGGGCTGACTCCTCGGCAGCCAGCGGGCAGAGGCTCTGCTCCTCACAGCAAAATCAGCCAGCACCAACCAGAGCTGCACCCATGGAAGTGTAGGAGGTCTCCTGGGAAATGAGAAGGTCTGTATGCAGTAGGGGCAGAGTCTATGGGTAATGGATTTCATTTTGCTCAGAGAAGTCTCTGCTAACTGACTGTGTTTTCCTCCTTGAACAGTTCCCCAAGCCCAGAGTGAACAAATGTCCAACAGCAGCTCCATCACCCAGTTCCTCCTCCTGGCATTCGCAGACACACGGGAGCTGCAGCTCTTGCACTTCGGGCTCTTCCTGGGCATCTACCTGGCTGCGCTCCTGGGAAACGGCCTCATCATCACCGCCATAGCCTGTGACCACCACCTCCACCCCCCATGTACTTCTTCCTCCTCAGCCTCTCTGTTCTTGACCTTGGCTGCATCTCCACCACTCTCCCCAAAGCCATGGCCAATTCCCTCTGGGACACCAGGGTCATCTCCCACTCAGGATGTGCTGCACAGCTCTTTCTGTTTGTTTTTTTCATTTCAGCAGAGTATTGTCTTCTCACCGTCATGGCCTATGACCGCTACGTTGCCATCTGCAAACCCCTGCACTACGGGACCCTCCTGGGCAGCAGAGCTTGTGCCCACATGGCAGCAGCTGCCTGGGGCAGTGGGTTTCTCAATGCTCTGCTGCACACAGCCAATACATTTTCCCTACCCCTCTGCCACGGCAATGCTGTGGACCAGTTCTTCTGTGAAATCCCCCAGATCCTCAAGCTCTCCTGCTCAGATGCCTACCTCAGGGAAGTTGGGCTTCTTGTGGTTAGTGCCTGTTTAGCCTTTGGGTGTTTTGTTTTCATTGTGGTGTCCTATGTGCAGATCTTCAGGGCCGTGCTGAGGATCCCCTCTGAACAGGGACGGCACAAAGCCTTTTCCACGTGCCTCCCTCACCTGGCCGTGGTCTCCCTGTTTATCAGCACTGGACCTTTTGCCCACCTGAAGCCCCTGTCTGTCTCCTCCACAACCCTGGATCTCGTGGTGGCAGTTCTGTACTCGGTGGTACCTCCATCTGTGAACCCCCTCATCTACAGCATGAGGAACCAGGAGCTCAAGGATGCAGTGTGGAAACTGATGACCGGATGTTATTCAGAAGCAAAAAACTGCCCCTCTTCTGCATAGCATTTATTTATGATGTAACTTATTACAGGTCCAGTCTGTTGTCTGCATTTTTTGGTTTTTGGCATGGTGTTTTACTTGTAATGATGTTGTCATCCCCTCTCTCATTCACTGTCTGCTTTCTTTTCTGACTGAGTGGCTGTGTATATGGAGAGCCTTGCTCTCTGTGTCTTACAATTAAAAAAAAAAAATAAAAGGGTCCTGCAGTGCCTTTCTGAGATCCTTCCACAAACGAGAAAATTTTGAGCCTTAACTTCATTGTGCAGGTAGGATTTCGGGAAAGGCAAAGGTCACCTGGGAAAGTCAAGAGTGAAAAGATGAGCTTTGATCACCTGTTAGAGACCCGTTAGAGATGACCTTTAGGCTGAACAACTGAAATGCCAGCCTGCTGCTGCTGCTGAACAGGGAGGGTGATTTAATAACAGCAGGCACAGGTGGGGCTGAGGGACTCAATGCCTTCTGTGCCTGAGTGTTTACTGAAAAGGTCTCCAGGCCTCTGTGCTCAGGGAAATGGTTCAAGGAGGAGAAGAGCATCTATGGGCAAGAACCTCCTGAACTCCAGCAAGGGCAAGTGGCAGTTTCTGCCCCTGCAGGGGACTCACCCTGGCAATGGCACAGCCTGGGGGCTGCCTGGCTGGGAGCAGCCGTGTGGGAAAGGTCTCGGTGGGCAGGGAGCTGGACAGGAGGCGGCCGTGTGCCCTGGCAGCAAGGGAGGCCACCAGCATCCTGGGCTGTCAGAGCAGGAGCACGGCCAGGAAATTGGGGGAAGGGATTTTCCAGGTTACTGCATCCTGATTTCAGATCCCCAGTAGAGGAAGGACGTTGGCAAGCTGTAGCAGGTTGAGCAAAGGGCCCTCAAGAATGTCAGGACGCTGCCTATGAGGAGAGGTTGAGGGAGCTGGGCTTGTCCTGCCTGGAGAAGGGAAGTTCTTGCAGAAGCATTGCACCATTCCCAGGAAGTCCGAGTCAGGCTTATGTGCGTGGTACGAGACATAAGGACAAGAGGCAATGGCCCGAAACAAGAGAGGGTCAGGCTGCATATAGGGAGAGAGTTTTCCAGCATGAGGATAGTCAAATGCTGGAAGCCATTTCCCAGGGAGTGTGCACCGTCTCTGCCCCAGAAAGCAAACAGGATGTGTTTCGATAAAGCTGTGAGTAGTTTGGTCTGAACCTTCTTTGAGCAGGAGGTTCAGACACCTCCCGAGGTGCCTTCCAGCATGAATGAGACACCTGAAGGAGCTGTGACCCCATGGGAAGCCTGCGCTGGAGCAGGCTCCTGGCAGAACCTGTGACCCCATGGAGAGAGGAGCCCACATTGTAGCAGTTTTTCTGGCAGGACTTGTGACCCCACGGGGGACCCATGCTGGAGCAGTCTGCTCCTGAAGGACTGCACCCTGATGAAGGCACCCACGCTGGAGCAGGTCATGAAGAAAATGCGGCCCATGGGAAGGACCCACATTGGAGAAGTTCATGAAGGACTGTCCCTGATGGGAAGGACCCCCCATTGCAGCAGGGGAAAAATGTGAGGAGGATGGAGCAGCAAAGACAACATGCAATGAGCTGACTGCAACCCCCATTCCCTATCCCCCCGTGCCACTTGGAGAGAGAAGGCAGAGAAATCAGGAGTGAAGTCGAGCCCAGGAAGGGGGGAGGGCTGGGGGGAAGTGTTCTGAGATTTGGTTTTATTTCTCATTATCCCACTCTGATCTGATTGGTAATAAATGACATTAATTCTCTGAGTTGAGTCTCTTTTGCCTGTGATGGTAATTGGTGAGTGATCTCCCTGTCCTCATCTCCACCCACGAGGAGGGGGAGTGATAGAGGGGCTTGGTGGGCAGGTGCCTTCCAGCCAGGTTCAACACACGACAGAAGCAGAACATTTCCTTCTCTTTAAATTGTTTCCTTAATTTCTTTGTTGCTTCATTTTAATTTTGGACATTTTCTGAACCGTTCTGCCATAATCAGGCCTCTAACATTAACAACAATATATCTGTGTCTCACGTGGAGTTCAGTGCCCTAAAACCTCCCTGCCCAGGACTCTCCTTGCCACTGCTCGCCCTTTCACACAGCCAGTCACACTCTGAGGGGCTGAGCTCTCTCGACTGTTACAGAGAAGAAGGGTGACCATCTTCAGTGAAACGCTCTGCTTCTCCATGGCCAACATATCTGTGTTTCCAGCACTTCTGGAAGGAGTCCCTAAATCAGCAAGACCCACTGCCTTCACATTCCCTCGGGGGTATGTGGATTGGCGCTCTATTTTAGGTGAAGAAAGGGACGAGGTTGTCCTTACCCAACACCAGGCACCTCAATGCAGATGTCTAGACTTGCCTTTGGAGTAAATGGAGAGAAAGAAGTTGTCTCAGCCGAGATGCCTGGAGATTTCCTGGTGACCAGCTAATGCTCCAGAAGGGAGCCCTGGGTCACATTTCCAAGCACCTTATGGGCACTTCTGTAAGCCAGGGCAGCTCAGACAGCAACAGCCTCTCTATGTGGGCAAATGAATCCAGACCTGAATGTAGGTCTTAGTCTCGAGTTGAAAATTATTCTAAAAATACCTGAAAATAATCTTCCTTTTCAGAATATCAGCTATTTGGGCTCAGTTCTTTTTTCTTTTCTTTTTTTTTTAATTTGGGAGGACCACATGAGTACACTACAGTAATTTCCCTCTGCCAGCATATTCATATGCAGTTGTTTATCAAAATATTTTTCCTACCAGTGCTCTGAGTGGAGAAATTTTGTTCTGAAAATATACTATATCGACATATTGACATACTTCCCATCTCTTCTTCAGCCTCTCTGCCCTTTCTCTTTCCTCTACCTGTTTTGTCTTTATAGAGAACTCCAGGTAAAGATTTATTGAGTAATTAAATGTGGGAGATATTTCTGGGCATCATCTAGTTCCCCCCCACACCCCTTACTCAATGGAGGGCTCCCACCACTTCAGTGTCATCCACGAACATGCTGAGACTGAACTCTGTCCCATTGTCCAGGCCATCACTAAAGGGGTCAGACAGCATTGCCCCCGGCACTTCTCAGTGAGGGATGCCTCTAGAAACTGGCCATCGGTTGGACTTTCTAACAATGATTGTTATGTCATTCCCCCCCGCCATTGCCATGACATTTCAAAGACAAAGGACAGCGGCCTTGCGATGACACCAGCCATTTCCCCCAGACCCCTCGGGTGCATCCCCTCTGGTCCCATGCACTCGCCTGTGTCCAACTGGCACTAGTGCTCCCCAGCTGCATCTTGCTCTCACATGGGTGAAGCTTTGCTACCACAGAGGCTGCTAGGAGACTCAAGGACCAGGGAGACCTGGGGAAAGATCCTACCAGGAAAGGAGTAGGGACGTGTGGCAATGTGATCCTCAGCCTCTTCCATGTCTCTGCAAGGCCTTTTTGGACTCACTGGAGGTTAAAGTAATTGAATCTTGCTTGGATGTATCTGCACCTCACTGTCGGGAGGGTATCTCGGGCCAAGTTAGCCTCAGAACCACACTTGGGACTTCATCTTGGAGGGGTTTCGCTTGGAAGGCAGAGCCCAGGAGTGAGGAGTTCACCCTCACGGTGAAATCTTTGTCCTTATCTCCAGGCTGAACGCTCATTGGTTTTTTCCTCCCAACATGCACCATCATTAAGAGCCTGGCTCCGCATTCTGCATGACCTAATTGTAGGTACGAGCAGGCTGGGATGAGGGCCCTCCCAGCCTTCCCTGCTCTGGGCTGGACAAGCCCAGTTCCCTCAGCCTCTCCTCACAGCAAAGTGCTTCAGTCCCGGGTTGTCCTGAGGGCCCTTTGCTAAACCCACTCCAGCTTGGCAATATCGTTCCTGAATTGGGGGTCTGAAATGTGGATGGAGTATTCCAGAGAATTCTTTGCCCTCAGTCTTCTGGCCATGCTCCTGGTTGTACAGCTGGTGGCCTCCCTTGCTGCCAGGGCACAACGGCTGCCTTCTGTCCAGCTCGCTGACCACCAAGAGCTTTCCCACAGGGCTGGTCTCATCCAGGCAGGTCCCAGGCTGTGCCATTGCTAGGGTGAGTCCCCTGCAGGGGCAGAAACTGGCACTTGTCCTTCTGGGATCTCATGAGGCTCCTGCCAATACGTGCCGTCCTTCTCCATGAACCCCTTCATTGAGCACAGAGACCTTGACAGTAAAAACTCAAGCAAAAAAGGCATTGAGTCCCTGAACCCCATCCGTGTCTCCTCTTCATGAGATCACTGTCCTCGTTCAGCAGTGGGCTGAACTACTCTCCTACTTGAGACAGCCTCTTCCAGGTCCTGGAACCTACCCAACCCTGTCCGCATCCCATGTGAGGTTTAGCAGACATCCCTGCTCCAGGTCTGCCAGGGTCTGGACAAGGAGAGGTGTCGAGCAGGTCTGGTTATTCCCCCCGTGCAGGCACTGAGCCCAGCAGGAGGAAGGAAATGGCCGTGCAGCACAACTCACCCATAGACCTGTGCAGAGCGGGCAGTGCTGGAAGTGGCCGATTGCGGTTTAACCTGGCAGGCAGCTAAAGACACAACACAGCTGTTTGCTCACTGCCCCCACCCAGTGGGATGGGGGAGAGAATCAGGAAAAAAAGGTAAAATTTGTGGGTTGGATAAAGACAGTTTAATATGACAGAAAAAGTAAGCAAATAATAACAACAACAACAATAAAAAACAATATACAAACCAAGTGATGCACAGCACAATTGCGCACAAGCCCCAGACCACAGAGGCCCAGCTAGTTCCCGAGCCATGGTCCCAGCTGTCGGCCAGCTTCCTCCATTTATATAACAAGCATGATGTCATATGGTATGGAATATCCCTTTGGCCAGGTTGGGTCAGCTGTCCTGGCCATGTCCCCTTCCCAGCTCCTTGGGCACCACCAGCCTCCTCACTGGCAGGCCAGTATGGGAAGCTGAAAAGTCCTTGCCTTGGTGTAAACATTGCCTAGCAACAACCAAAACATGTGTGTCTTATTAGCATTATTCTCATCCTAAATCCCAAACACAGTACTATACCTGCTACTAGGAAGAAAATTAACTCCATGCCAGCCGACTCCAGGACACAGCTTAGTGAGGCCACCAGTGAAAGCTCACTCTGGTCTCATTCTCTAACACATCGCCACATGCCCACCTCCCCTCAGCCCATGGAGAAACCAAGCACAGCAGCACGGGCTCGTGGGGGCAATTTCTTCAGCCTGTTCCTGACCTCAGCTTTGGAAGAAGAACCCAGCCTCCAGACCCTGGCGTTGAGAAAATGCCTTTTTATTACAGAGATGTGAGAAGGGAGGCCAGCTGGGCCATTGTGCCAGACACATGTGCAAAGACATGTGGGTCAGAAAGACTGCGTTTGTGCCTCTGGAGAAGTGGCGTAGATGCATACGTTCCTTGGAAAATATAATTATCCTAGATAAAACAACCAAAGCACAGTGGGTTCCCCCGATATATTGGAAATACCTTGTGAAGACACACAGGCAGCTTATTCCTTCTGAAAGACTACTGATTGAAACAGCTTCTTCAGGGTGTCTTTGAGTTGCTGGTTCCTCATGCTGTAGATGAGGGGGTTCACAGATGGAGGTAAAACCGAGTACAGAAGTGACACCATGAGATTCAGGATCGCGGAGGAGACAGACGGGGGCTTCAGGTAGGTGAACATGCCAGTGCTGATAAACAGGGAGACCACGGCCAGGTGAGGGAGGCACGTGGAAAAGGCTTTGTGCCGTCCCTGCTCAGAGGGGATCCTCAGCACAGCCCTGAAGATCTGCACATAGGACACCACAATGAAAACAAAACACCCAAAGGCTAAACAGACACTAACCACAAGAAGCCCAGCTTCCCTGAGGTAGGCATCTGAGCAGGAGAGCTTGAGGATCTGGGGGATTTCACAGAAGAACTGGTCCACAGCATTGCTGTGGCAGAGGGGTAGGGAAAATGTATTGGCCGTGTGCAGCAGAGCATGGAGAAACCCACTGCCCCAGGCAGCTGCTGCCATGTGGGCACAAGCTCTGCTGCCCAGGAGGGTCCCGTAGTGCAGGGGTTTGCAGATGGCAACGTAGCGGTCATAGGCCATGACGGTGAGGAGAAAATACTCTGCTGAAATGAAAAAAACAAACAGAAAGAGCTGTGCAGCACATCCTGAGTGGGAGATGACCCTGGTGTCCCAGAGGGAATTGGCCATGGCTTTGGGGAGAGTGGTGGAGATGCAGCACAGGTCAAGAACAGAGAGGTTGAGGAGGAAGAAGTACATGGGGGTGTGGAGGTGGTGGTCACAGGCTATGGCGGTGATGATGAGGCCGTTTCCCAGGAGCGCAGCCAGGTAGATGCCCAGGAAGAGCCCGAAGTGCAAGAGCTGCAGCTCCCGTGTGTCTGCGAATGCCAGGAGGAGGAACTGGGTGATGGAGCTGCTGTTGGACATTTGTTCACTCTGAGCATGGGGAACTGTTCAAGGAGGAAAACACAGTTAGCAGAGACTTCTCTGAGCAAAATGAAATCCATTACCCATAGACTCTGCCCCTACTGCATACAGCCCTTCTCATTTCCCAGGAGACCTCCTACACTTCCATGGGTGCAGCTCTGGTTGGTGCTGGCTGATTTTGCTGTGAGGAGCAGAGCCTCTGCCCGCTGGCTGCCGAGGAGTCAGCCCTGCTCTGCAGCAGTGGGTTCATGGGAACCAGGGGGGGACAGGGGCCAGTCCTGGGGTTTGGCTTTGTCAGGTGAATCCGCTCCTAACGAAAAAGGGCTGTCAGCATCTGCACTCTGCGGACTAAGGAACTAGGATGGCAGAAGGCAGTTTGAGACATTCGGGAGGTGTTCTTGGATGTCAGAAACCCTCAGCATTTCTGCTGCACTCAGGGAGCACAGAGTGAGTCGTGCGAGGCAAGAGGATTGCCTGTGGCTTAGAGCAGAGTGAGGGGAGCTGGTCTGTCCCTCCGTCTTGTTCCCAGCTTGTACCTTCATGAGGTGGAGAGTGACCACACTCTTAGGTTATGTCATACAACCAGACACTGCTGAGAGCAGAGGCATCCAGCGCAGACCACAAATTGTCTCACCCTTTCTCAAGGTCTCAGCACCCCACTTCTAGACAAGAAGAAATGCGGCTCATTTCACCAACCCAACAGCTTTTCCTTGGTTGTAGCATCTCGGCATTTCTCCATGGGGCTTTCAGATAACACAAAGGTGCTATGGGGCAGGCTTGCATCCTGGAGGGCAGCTCACACCTTGGAGGGACCCCCCAAGGACTTAGCCAAGTGTCCTAACGACAGCACCTGATTAAGGGAAATCCAGCTCATTCTCCAGCCCCACAGACTCCATTGCCCACAGCCCCACACGTCAGAGGAAAGCTGGGACACTTGTTCCCAAGGACATGCCCACATGAATGGATGAACAAGATCAGCCCGTGACTCTGCAGCTGAACCTCCCACCCCCAGGGAGTCTGACCGCAATAAAAAGGTAACTTTAAAACAATCACAGGGAGAAACAAGGAAAAGCACAGGGAGGGTCTGGCTGAGAGAGGCCAGGGCAGAGACAGCCAGGCACTCGGGAAAGCGTTACCCTGACCCAGCTGTGCATGTCACCTCCCAGAGACTGATACTGCAGGACAGTTGCCTTCCACCCGATTGCTGGTCAGCGGGAAATAAATATGTGGCAGGAGGGATGCCCTTCGCCTCTTCTGCTGGTCTGCTGGACAGAGAGGTGACTCCCACCCTAGACCCCAATGGCCGTGAGGGCCAAGGATGTGCTGGGTGGGAGAGACGAAGGGGGTTTCTCAGGGAAGGCGTCTGCACTGCAAGGGGTGGCCGGGAGGTGCCCGTATCTCCCCTGCAACAGGGTTTCCATGAGCAGTTCCTTCCTTTCCTGCCCATCTCTCCTGCCTGGAGCTGTCCCTGCCAGGAGCTCTTTCTCTGGCCCCACGTCTCTTCTCTGCTCACAGACCCCATGCCAGCCCCTGTGTGCCCAGCTCTGCCCTGCAGCCTCTCTGTGTGTGTGCAGGGGCTACAGAGAAGGTCACACAAAGCCTGATGAGACTGGAAAGGTGATGCTGGTGCTGTCTGTAGCCCCCACAGCTGCACACTGAATCACAGATGAGGAAAGCTCCTTAGCCATACGGGAGACCCTCCTTTGACCTCTGGATTCAAAAGTCCCCTTGGAAATGTCCCACTGCCCAACCAGCCGACCAAGATGAGAAACCTCAAAAGACAGACACCTTCCCTTACAGGGAAAACCATCTTGAAAAGACCCCTTGGAAATCCCCAGGGCTACCCTGGAGCTGTGAGCAACCCTGACCCACGCAGCACCCTCTCGACAGCAGAAGGACCCTGCCCTGACAGAGGTCGCTCCTTCCACCCACAGCTTCTCCCCACAGCGCATGGGGAGCTCCCCGGGCAGGCTGAGGGTGACCCTGGCAGGCGGCAGAGTCCCTGTGCCAGCACACAGCCCCTGGGGTGCAGGGACCCTGCTCGGAAGGACAGCCCTGGGCACCCCTGGCTGCACACCCACCTGCACACCCCTGCGGCCGTTCCTGGCAGAAGGCAGCCGTCATGCCCTGTGCCTCTGACGCTGTGGCAGGGAAGCCCTGCTCTGCAGCACGTCCTCCTCCTCCTCCACACCAGAGACGTTGTGAGCGTCCTCCTGATAGATCCCACAGGCTGTGGTATGTGCCAGCTTTTGGAGGTCTCTCCAGGAACTGCAGCTGCTTTGTCCTGCTGCCACAGACCTACCGTGCCAAGTGCTGTGCAGATTTCTCCTCCTGTTACTTCGCAACATTCTCACACCCCAGACTGCCTCTTTCCTCTCTTCTCCTCGCTCCTCTGCCCTCGCTGCCTGCAGGCAGTGCCCTCAGCCCTGCTGCGCTTTGCAGAGGAGCTGCTCCTGGGCAGAGCTGTCTCTCTGCAGCGCTGCCCGCTTGCCATGAGCTCCCTCCATCCCAGGAGCCCAGCTCAGCTCAGCAGCAGCACAACAGCCCAAGGGGCCACTTTCTCTGCCCCTCCCCACCCTCCCTGACTCCCTCGAGGTGTCCCTGGGCCTCCAGGGCTGACAGCTCACGAAAGGCAGCAGGGTCTCTCCTGGGGAGCAGAATTTGAAGCAGACTGAAGTAATCACCCAGTGTCCCTCCCTAAGCACTGGACAGGCTGATTCCTGCGGTGGGAATTGCTCTTCCAGGGTGTGCAGATCTGCAGGAGGTGTCCATGTTCCCCTCTGGAAACCCCCATTCCTGCCCCATTGTCAGGCAGGACACACAGGCAGTGACAGGCAGGGGATCATTTCCTTCTGTGCAGGGCAGGGATGGAACCAAGTCAATGAAGGCATCTCAGCTCTCATCAGTATTCCTGAGGCCAGAGGGGATTCAGCTTCTCCAGTGCAACCCACAGACCCACTGGAGGTGGGATTCCTCTTGCCTCAGCTCAGCTGCAAAAAAATCATGGAATCATAGAATGGCTTTGGTCGGAAGAGACCTGAAAGACCATCTAGTTCCAAGCCCCCTGCCATGGGCAGGCACACCCTCCACTAGGCCACGTTGCCCAAAGCCCCATGCAACCTGGCCTTGAACACTTCCAGGGAGGGGGTATCCCCAGCTTCTCTGGGCAACCTCTTCCAGGGTCTCTCCACCCTCTACAGTGAAGAGTTTCTTCCTAATATCTAATGTAAATCTCCCCTCTTTTAGTTTAAACCCATTACCCCTTGTCCTGTCACTACACTCCCTGATAAACAGTCCCTCTCCAGCTTTCCTGTAGCCCCTTTAGGTAGCTCTCTGATCATCTTCATGGCCTCCTCTGGAATCGCTCCAACAGCTTCATGTTTTTCCTGTACTGAGGACCCCAGAGCTGGACACAGTACTGTCGGTGGGGTCTCACAAGAGCGGAGTAGCGGGGCCGAATCACCTCCCTTGACCTGCTGGTCACGCTGCTGGTGATGCAGCCCAGGACACGGTTGGCTTTCTGGGCTGCTAGCGCACATTGCCAGCTCATGTTGAGCTTCTCATCAATCAACACTCCCAAGTCCTTCTCCTCAGGGCTGCTCTCAATCCATTCCCTGCCCAGCCTGTAGCTGTGCTTGGAATTGCCCTGACCCACATGCAGGACCTTGCACTTGGCCTTGTTGAACTTCATGAGTATTTCATGGGACCACCTCTCAAGCCTGTCAAGGTCCCTCTGGATGGAATCCCTTCCCTCCAGCATGTTGACCACACCACACAGCTTGGTGCTGTCATTAAACTCTCTGAGGGTGCACTCGATCTCACCATCCATGTCGCCAACAAAGATATTCAACAGTACCGGTCCTAGTACCGACCCCTGAGGAACGTCACTCGTAGCTGATCTCCACTTGGACATTGAGCCATTGAGCACAACTCTTTGAGTGTGACCGTCCAGCCAACTCCTCATCCACTGAGTGGTCCATCTGTCAAATCCATGTCTCTCCAATTTAGAGACAAGGATGTCGTGCAGGATAGTGTCAAATGCCTTGCACAGCTCCAGGTAGATGATGTCAGCCACTCTTCCCTTATCCACCAATGCTGTAACCCCATCACAGAATGCCACCAAATCTGTCAGGCACGATTTGCCCTTAGTGAAGCCATGTTGGCTGTCACCAGTCACCTCCTTGGCAGCTCCATGATCTTGCCAGGCACAGAGGTGAGACTGACCAGCCTGTAGTTCTCTGAGTCTTCCTTTTTTCCCTTGTTAAAAATGCATTTGATGTTTCCCCTTTTTCAGTCAAATAGGCCTGAGCTCCTTATCTAAGGTGCCATGTTAATAATGGAGATAGAGGCCAGGAGTGAACTTTTCTGATGCTAAAACCTGGTGCCATTTGAGGTGCCACAGGTGGTCCAAGGCACGTGCAGGTGGCAGCAAGCTGTAATGGAACAATTGTGAGGGACAGGGCGGCATGTGAGGGCATCGCCTTGGAGGCTGTTGGGGAATTCCTTTGGCCAACAGACATGACAGCAGATGCTGACATTCAGTACAAACAATCCTGTCCCATGATCTCTATGTTCAGGGCAACCTATAGAGGTGTTCCTCTGACCAAATGGAGGCATGTGCCATAGGGACGGCTATGTCTCCTTCTCTTCCCCATCAGCTGTATTTCCCAGGTCTGCCCTGACTATAACGTCTCATGGTCTCCTGTCAGGGCTGCACAGCCCAGCCCTGCTTATCTCGGGCATTGGTGAGGACAGCAGGTTTTGCTGGCTCTGTGGGCACCTCATGTCAGCTACCTCATCATCTATGTCTACAGCTCATATCATCATTGACATTGCCATCTACCACATAGTCCAAGCTCGTCTCTGCTATGAACAAAAGCCTTTGCATATATGGGCCCTTGGGACGTCAGAGGGGCAGACTGGGGACCTTCAGGAGGGATCTCATGAGCAGCAGTACTGATAGGCAGCAGAGCCCAGCACAGCTGGTGTTTCAGGACAACCTCCTGCAAGGACAGCAGTGGTGCATACAGACAGTCAGTTGACTCTCATAAGGGAATTCAATGGCACCAAGATGAGCTGTTACTACTGAAGTTACAGTTAAAGAAGAAAGAAAGACTACGTGGGGCCACCGCAGAATTTACCAAGGGCAAGTGTCAATATGTCTGAGGTACAATATGCTGCCTTTGGCTCTGCCTTCATCATCCCAGGCCTTTGTGCCTTGAGGCACATGGAGAACAACCTGCAGTGGGTGGGGATCAAGTCAGGGCTCACCTGAGCACACTCAGCTCTTTACCAGTCCATGGGACCAGAGGGACTCCATCCAAGGGTGCTGGCCAGGAAGTCACAGTGACACTGCTCTGTGTCACTTTGGACATGTCATCCGGGGAACTCCCTGAGGACTTGCAAAAAGCAAACATTGCATGCATCTTCCAAAAAGGCCCCAGGGATGAGCTGGGGACCTGAAGGCTGCTCACCCTCCTTTTGGTTGAGGAATGCGTCCCAGAGCGTGTCCTCTTGGATCCCATTTCTGGGGTTCTGAAGCAGAGGGTGACTGCATTTACTCAGGTATGTCATGCCTGACCATCCACACTGCTTTCTGAGATGAAAGGATTGTATTTCCGAGTGAAGGGAGAGCAGTGGATTTCATTTACCCAGACAAAAGCAAGGATTTTAACGCTATCCCCCACTATATTCTTTAATTCCTATTATGATCCTCTGGTCTGCCTGGGTAGATAAGTGGATTAAAAACTGATTCCATGTTCGGGCTCAGAGGGATGTGGTGAATGGGAGATACGCTGCTGGGGGCCTGTAGCTGCAGGGTCCTTCAGGGATCCATCCTGCAACATGCCCTCTTTCATGTGGTTTTACGGACCTGGAGGAGATGAAAGCATGCTTTCTCATCAAGCTTGCAGATGACACCAAACCGAGGAGAGGAGCTGATACTCTGGAGGGCAGGGCTGCCATCCCAAGGAACCAAGACAGGCAGGAGGGATGGGTCAACAGGAACCTCATGATATCCAGCAAGGACAAACCCAAAGGCCTGCCCTGGAGTGGACTAAGCCCCTGCGGTCACATAGGCTAGGGGCTGCTTGGCTGGGTTGCAGCTCTGTGTTAAACACTCTGGTGGGCCTTGGGTTCCCTTAGGCCGAAGAAGAGCTATCAGCAAGGAAGGCCAAGAGCCTCTGGGGCTGTATGAGCAGGAGCGCAGGCAGGGGAAGCAATTCTCCACCTCTGCTCAGCGCTTGTTAGACCACATGCAGAACACTTTCCCAGGTTTTGACCCCACACAATGCAAGAGAGGCCTTGCCTATGGTGATAGAGTGATGTTTCCAAGAAGATGGTCAGGCTCATTAACCAGGGTGCAAGACAGGAGGACAAGAGGCAACGGGCTGAGACAAGAGAGATTCAAGTTAGCTATAGGGAGAAACTTTTCCAACGTGAGGACAGTCAAGCACTGGCAGTTGTTTCCCAGGGTATGCTCTAGTTCCATCCCTGCACATTTTCAACACCCAAATGGATAAAACCCCTCAGTAACCTGCTGTGACCCTGCTGGGAGCAGGAAGTTAGTCTAGGCACCACCCAAATTCCCTTCCAGCCTGAACGATGCTGTTTCTCCTTCTCCTTCATGTTGTCAACGTTAAGGAATGCTCTCAGGTTCTCCCTGACTGTGGAAGTCATTCCCATCCGGCACAAGGCTTCGTCACAGGAACCCCCAGACAGCCCTGGTCCCATCCTTTCCTTCACCTTTCATGTCCTGGTTCCCTCTTAGCCTCCTCTCAAGTTCAAATTTTACCCTCCTCATACTCTCCAAGAAGAACAGCGTTCCCTCTTAACCCTTTCCCCACTGGTTATCCAGACAAGGGCAACAATGGTGTGAGGGGCCTCTTGGGAGCTTCACACAGGGCAACAGGAAAATTACTAAAACATGGGAGCGTGTGCTGCACTGCAGCAGGACACCCAGCGTGTCTCTGTGATCCCCATCCTGGGAGGTTTTCAGCTATCCTCCCCAAAAGTGCCACCAGCCTGGCCACGGGTAGGTGGTAGCTCGTATGGTTGTATGTTTTGGATGTGCGATGAAAACAGCCTTGGCAACACAATGATGTGTTAGCGATTGCTGAACGGTGTTTATTCAGTGTCCAGGCCTGTTCTGTTTGTCAGGCTGCCCCGCCAGTGAGTAGGCTGGGGGTGGGCGAGATGTTGGGAGGGGACACAGCCAGGACAGCTGGGGGAATCTTAACTTAACTGCTGAAAGAGAGGTTCTCTGCTGCAGATTCAAGTCTTCAGGGGTAGGATCTGAAAACAACAGCTTTGGACTAGCAAAACTTTTAGCTCCTTTTCCATGCATTGCCTCATTCCCCTGCTTTCAGTCATTGGCACCCAGAAGCATCAACCCCTTTAATTTGCTCTCCTCTGAAATATGACCGAGGGATGGGAAGAAAGGAAGAAGAAGGAGAGAGGAGGAGGTCATTCCCACTGTTTCAGTCCATACATGGCTGAATTTCACAGGTGCAATTCAAGTCAATTTTGCCCCAAAACTCAATTGTTTGAAAGGGTTTGGCCCTGGCATGCTGAGCACCTCCAGGGCCCGGCTGTACAAGCACTGCAGTGACACGGCTGTGCTGGGCCTTTGTGTATCGGCCGGAGCCTGGCACTTGAGGGACAGGTTCTTGTGCTGTTGTGCATCCATAATGGATCAAGCTGGGAAGCGAATCTGTGAGTCAGAACCAAGGAGGTCCATGGCCAGGCACGGCTGTGCCCATGGCTGTGGCTGGAGACCAGTATGCCCACAGCGTAGCTCAGCTCAGACTGACACTGCATTTCACATCCCGGATCCACTTTTCCCTCTTTGCAGGTACCACGTGCAGGTGAGCATCACCTCTGTTGGCACACCTGGCAGCTGTGCTAAGAAGCTGGCCCCAGGAACCAGAAGAAACCTCCGGGACTGTTTGCACCCTGCGGTTTCCCCTTCCCGTGAGTGTCAGGGGGAGTCGAGTCCCCGAGGGTGATGTGGGGTCAATGGACTTCCTCACATTTCTTAAATAAGGCTTTGTCCTCTTCCTCACCTGATTCCAGGTGTTAATCTCCCACCACAATGCCTCCCTAACTGGTCTCTCCTGTGACCCCCACCCACAAGAGCTCACCCAATATGCTGCCCATCCCATGGAGGACCTCCACACATCCAGGCAGCCCCCTCACACTGAGGGCATCCCCCTCCTGATCTTTCCAACTCATCCCTTCTGAGGAGCCTGTATCCATCCATCGCAGCACCTCAAGGGTTCTGACCTGTGCCACCGCACCTCAGCAGGTATTACATCGATTTCAGAGCTCTGTGACAGCGCACAGGGCTCCAGCTCCTCCTGTCTGTGCTCCAGGCTGAGGCCATTGGTGCACACTGGGGCTGCAGCCCCTCAGCTTGGTGCCACCAGGGCCAACCTCAGACTCGTACCAGCTCTGGCGTCCAAGATCCTGTGCAAGCAAAGACTTTGCTTCAGAGCAGAGACATGCTGGTGTGGATGGCAGGTGGCAATGTAAGGCTGAAATGAGGGGGCCCACAAAGAGCGCAAACCCTGTGCTCCCCAGTGCCACAGAGAAACAGGTTTGGACTGTGCGGTCCTGGCAGGAGAGGGCTTTCCCGTCTGCAGTGTCTCTGCAGCCCCCAGGGCCTGTGGTGGAGGGGGAGACGGTCTCCAAGAAGGACAAGTTGCTGCTGAACATGTCCTTGCCTATGGACACCCTGTCATCTGGGCAGTCATGTGAAAGTCATTTACCTGTTCCGTGACTGTATCATCAAGGAGGTGAACAAAGGATGGGGGTGAGAAGAACCAGCAGCATTTGAAAGTGTTGGCACAGGAGCGGAGACCCTGCCGTGGTGTGCCCCGTACTCCTGCACTGCCTCATGCATCTGCTGGGTAGACACGGGACAGACATTGCCTCACTGCAGTGCTGGCGTTCGGTAACTTGCTCAGCAGCAGCAAATCTGTCTGAGATGCCGTTAGAGGTGTCTGTTATTTACCAGCTCTGAACGGGGATCGCTGTGCGAGAGATCCTCAAACGCCCTTCTCAGCCACCCTTGTGCTGGGCAGTTTTGGCATCTGAGGTAGCACGACAGGCCTGTGCTTGGCCATAAAGCTGAGCAGCTGCCCTGGCCCTGTCTGGGTGACCGCTCTAACACCAGAACAAAAAAAGGCGATGCTGAGACCTAAGTGTGTCTCTGACAGAAAAGCCACTGCTGGAAAGAGGTGTCCTTCCCCAGCCGAGGGAGGGAACATCAGTGATTGCTTCAGCCTGTTTCTCAGCAGGTTCCCCTGGAGCCCCAGGGACATTCTCTGAGGGAGCCCAGAGGGGGCAGAGAAAGTGCTGCCTTGGGCTGGTCCTCTGCTGCTGAGCTGGGCTGGGCTCCTGGGATGGAGGGAGCTCATGGCAAGCGGGCAGCGCTGCAGAGAGACAGCTCTGCCCAGGAGCAGCTCCTCTGCAAAGCGCAGCAGGGCTGAGGGCACTGCCTGCAGGCAGCGAGGGCAGAGGAGCGAGGAGAAGAGAGGTGGAGGGCGGTCAGCAATGGCAAGATGTATAGAGCTCACTGGAGGAGAAGCCTTCACACCGCTTTACATGGTAAGTCTTTGGCTGCAGGGCAATGCACGTGGGTATTCTGGAGAGATCTCCTAGGGCTGGAATATCCCATGGCTGGTGAAAAGGAGTGGGATGTTCTCCAGAGCAGTAATTCTGTGCCAAGCCATCAGAGGGACAGGGCATGGCATCTCCAGTGTTTTGGGGATGGCTGCAGGGTGTGAAGGCTGGTGTGTCATCTCCTCCAACGCAGACCCCTTCCTCTGAGCAAGCCCCCTTGCCTCCTCTCCCACCCAGCAAAGCCTCTGCCCTCAGGGCCGTGGGCTCCAAGGCATGACCCAGCTCCTCTGCAGCCAGAGCTCAGCAGAGCCGTGGGGCAGCTCTCCAGCCACGTGCCCAGTTCCCTCTGCAGAGCACAGGGGCTGAGAGCAGCTGCCCAGCAATGTTGGTGTCTGGGAGGTGGCGTGCACAGCTGGGTCAGGGTAACGCTGTCCTGAGTGCCCGGCTGCCTCTGCCCTGGCCTCTCTGCGCCAGACCCTCCCTGTATTTTGCCTTCTTTCTCCACTTGTCTGTGTTCTTGCTGTTGTTATGCTGGTGGTGCTGTCAGACTCTCTGGGGATGGGAGGTTCAGCTGCAGAGTCACGGGCTGATCTTGTGGGTCCATTCACGCAAATGTGTCCGTGGGAACAAGTGTCCCAGCTTTCATCTCGCCTGTGGAGCTCTGCTTAATGCAGCCTGTAGAGCCCGAGTATGAGCTGACTCTTACTGAGACGCCATCTTTAGGGCACTTACTTATTTAGGGCTATATATTTGAGGTGTCCTTCCAAGCTTTGAGTTGCCCTCAGGGATGCAGAGGCCCTTCTCCCACGGCACATTCAGCCAGCAGCAAGCAGAGTTCCAGCAATGGAGCTGCAGAAGTAGCTCCTAGAACACAACAAGACTGTGTGTGTTTGTCTAGCAGGGGGAGGGTGTGTGAGAAATGGCTTGGATTTTTGTTAGAGAAGAGTGCTCTAACTTGTCACTGCCTTTTCCTCCTTGAAAAGGTCCCCATGCCCAGAGGAAGGAAATGTCCAACAGCAGCTCCATCATCACTGAGTTCCTCCTCCTGGCATTCGCAGACACACGGGAGCTGCAGCTCTTGCACTTCTGGCTCTTCCTGGGCATCTACCTGGCTGCCCTCCTGGGAAACGGCCTCATCATCACCGCCATAGCCTGTGACCACCACCTCCACACCCCCATGTACTTCTTCCTCCTCAACCTCTCTGTCCTTGACCTGGGATCCATCTCCACCACTCTCCCCAAAGCCATGGCCAATTCCCTCTGGGACAACAGATCCATTTCCTATGCAGGATGTGCTGCACAGATGTTTTTCTTTATCTTCTTTATTGTAGGGGAGTATTGTCTTCTCACTGTCATGGCTTATGACCGCTACGTTGCCATCTGCAAACCCCTGCACTACGGGACCCTCCTGGGCAGCAGAGCTTGTGCCCACATGGCAGCAGCTGCCTGGGGCAGTGGGTTTCTCACTGCTCTGCTGCACACGGCCAATACATTTTCCCTACCCCTCTGCCACGGCAATGCTGTGGACCAGTTCTTCTGTGAAATCCCCCAGATCCTCAAGCTCTCCTGCTCAGATGCCTACCTCAGGGAAGCTGGGCTTCTTGTGGTTAGTGTCTGTTTAGCATTTGGGTGTTTTGTTTTCATTGTGGTGTCCTATGTGCAGATCTTCAGGGCCGTGCTGAGGATCCCCTCTGAGCAGGGACGGCACAAAGCCTTTTCCACGTGCCTCCCTCACCTGGCCATGGTCTCCTTGTTTATCAGCACTGCCATGTTTGCTGACCTGAAGCCCTCCTCTGTCTCCTCTGCAACCCTGGATCTCGTGGTGTCACTTCTGTACTCAGTGGTGCCTCCAGCCATGAACCCCCTCATCTACAGCATAAGGAACAAGGAGCTCAAGGATGCAGTGTGGAAACTGATCACTGCATGATATTCGGAAGCACTAAACTGCCCATCTTCTGCTGCATAACAGCTGTTATTTAACTCATTACAGGCCCAGCCTGTCCTCTGTAATTTATATTGTTGATGATGGTGTTTTACTTGTAATGATGTTGTCATCCCCTCTCTAATTCAGTCTCTGCTTTTCTTTTCTGACCGAGTGGCTGTGTAAACGAGGAGCCATGCTCTCTGTGTGTTTAGGTAAAATAAAGGGCCTTGCAGCAAGGTGGTTTTTTTTCTGAGATCCTTCCTCCAGGAGCTTTATTGAGGTGCAGGGACAGTTCCTGTGTGCAGAGGTGGCAGGGAAGAGAGTCCTGGCATGGCAGCACTGCCAGGAAGCACTTGATCTCCCAGAGCTGTTCTCTTTTCACTTCCACACTCTCTTTCTGATCCCTTGGCTTTGGTGGAAGGCCTCATTGCTCTGCAGCTTGGTCACAGTCCTGCTGCGTGGTCGTCCTGGGACCACAGGCAGGGACAGGCAACGGGCACTTCTGTGACAGAGCTGGCCTCCGTAGGAGTGATTCCATCATGAAAGGGCATCTCCTCAGGGCAGTGCATGAAGCCTTAAGCCTTCTTCCAAAGTCGCTCTCAAGAACATGCCCAGGAATGTGTCCCACAGAGGAAAACACCAATGAGCAGCTAAAGTGTGTGAGTGTGCAGGTTGGGGGCACACAGCAGTGTCCTCGCACAGCCAGTCCTCCTGGGACAGACGTGAAGGCCCAGCAGAGCAGGGTCTGGCCTGTGCCCGTGGTCACTGGACAGCCTGGGGAAGCTGCCTGTGCTGGTCTTGGCTGGGATAGAGTTCATTTTCTTCAGAGTAGCTAGGATGGGGCTGTGTTTTGGATTTGTGCTGAAGACAGTGTTGATGATACAGAGATGGATTTGTTATTGCTGAGCAGGGCTTACATGGAGTCAAGGCCTTTCCTGATCCTGACACCACCCCACCAGCGAGGAGGCTGGGCGTGAACAACAAGTTGGGAGGGGAAATGGCTGGGATTTTGCTTTACCTGTTAAACTGTCTTTATCTTGATCCATGGGTTTTCTCACTTTTACCTTTCCAATTTCTCCCCAGTCATGAATTGGTGGGAGATTCCGATCTTACCCCAGGATCCATGCACATGCAGCCGTTAATCACAACCGAGCTCTTTCTGGTTCGTTTACCCTGAGTCTGGGAATTAAGGTTCTGATTAAATGTCTCCATCCAGAATCATGGGGGGTTCCTCATGGAGTGGGGAAGAGGTGGAGGGTCAGATCTACACATGCGGCAGGGGCTGCGTTAACACCCCTGCCTCCCGCTGCACAAATGACGGCAGGCAGAGGTGCTGTGAAACGAACACCAAAGCTTTAATGAATTAAGAAACAGAGAGATGGGAGAGGGCTGGGGCTGCAGTGGGCAGGTGCAGGTCGCATGTCGCAGGGATCCGTGCTCCACACCTTCTCTATAACCTATCAACAGCAGTTGGGGGGGTGTGGGGAACTTTGCCCCCCCTGACGTCCCTCAGGGTTCTGGCTCGCTTGGTGGGCACATTGTCATCATCGGATGCCCAGTGGGGCCATGTGGGGTGGATGAGGCTGGAGGGAGCCGGGGGGGCTTAGCAGATGACCTCCAGAAGACCCCTGAGGGCACTCCCTTGAAGACCCTCTGGATGACCCTTCAAGGCACTCTCCACAGCAGTCTCCATGGGACTCACTGGCAGCCAGGTGGGGAGGATCGCTGCCACCCTGCCCTGCTTCCCCTTGGCATCCTGCAAGGGGGATGCCACCACCCCCGAGAAGCTGCTGGTCCCCCCAGCAGGTTGTTTTCAGGACACCCACCATTCCCGCCCCAGTGCCTGGGGGCCGAGACCCCTACTCGCTCTAGTAGCTGCACTGAGACCCCCCACCCACTCCATGGGCTTTCTGTGCTGCAGCATGACAAGTAAGAAACACCGGGGTAAGTTTGGCAGAGAAGTGAAGAGAAATTGATGATTTGGTGCTAAAATGAGAATGTCCTGTAGTTCGGAAACTTTGAATCTCTCCGCTTGGATATTAAACACTGTTTTTACTCTGCTGTTGTGTTTACATGAGGGGGAAGGTGTATTGTAGTCACAGATGCTCAGTTCCATGAAGAGGGGTCTTTGCCTTCTGAGTGCATCTTCCTTGGTTTTACATGAAAAGTGCCTCAAGTAGTACAATTTCTGATGGCAGTGACGGAATAAAATCTACATGCTAATCAAGGTGGTATCTCCCACGGGCACCCACCAGCCGGAGGGATGTCCCATCTCCTCATCCTCTCCGTGGCCATCCCCAGCCCAACTCAGGTACCCCTTTCCACTGCGCAAATGACTGCAGGCAGAGAGGCGCTGCAAAGTGAACAGCCAATCGTGACCATGAAATGGTGGAGTTCAAGATCCTCAGGGCGGCGAGGAGGGCGCACAGCCAGCTCACTCCCCTGGACTTCAGGAGAGCAGACTTTGGCCTCTTCAGGGACCTGCTTGGTAGAGTGCCATGGGACAAAGCCCTGGAGGGAAGAGGGGCCCAGGAGAGCTGGCTAGTATTCAAGGCTCACCTCCTCCAAGCTCAGGAGCGATGCATCCCAACAAAGAGGAAGTCAGGCAAAAAAGCCCAAGAGGCCTGCATGGAGGAACATGGAGCTCCTGGGCAAAGTGAAACACAAAAAGGAAGCCTACAGAGGGTGGAAGCAAGGGCAGGTAGCCTGGGAGGAATACAGAGAAACAGGAGGAATACAGAGAATACAGGTTAGGAAACATAAAGCCCTGGTAGAATTAAATCTGGCCAAGGACATCAAGGACAACAAGAAAAGTTGCTGTAGGTACATTAGCGATAAAAGGAAGACGAGGGAAAATGTGGGCCCCTTCCAGAATGAAACAGGAGGCCTGGTTAGCCAGGATATGGAGAAGGCTGAGGTACTCAACAAATTTTTTGCCTCAGTCTTCACCAGCAAGGGCTCAAGCCATGCTGGCCAGGTCACACAAGGCAAAGGCAGGGACTGGGAGAATGAAGAACCGCCCACTGTAGGAGAACATCAGGTTCGAGAATATCTAAGGAACATGAAGGTGCACAAGTCCATAGGACCTGATGAGATGCATCCATGGGTCCTGAGGGAACTGGCGGATTAAATGGCTAAGCCACTCTCCATCATATTTGAGAAGTCCGGTGCAATTCCCACTGTCTGGAAAAGGGGAAAAGGGGAAACATAACCCCCGTTTTTAAAAAGGCAAAAAAGGAAGACCCAGGGAACTACAGGCCGGTCAGTCTCATCTCTGTGCCTGGCAAGATCATGGAGCAGATCCTCCTGGAGACTGTGCTCAGGCACATGGAAAAGAAGGAGGTGATTGGTGACAGCCAACATGGCTTTACTAAGGGCGAATCGTGCCTGACAAATTTGGTGACCTTGTATGATGGGGTTACAGCATTGGTGGATAAGGGAAGAGAGAGTGACGTCATCTACGTGGATATGTGCAAAGCATTTGACACTGTCCTGCACGACATCCTTGTCTCTAAATTGGAGAGACGTGGATTCGATGGATGGACTACTCAGTGGATAAGGAATTGGCTGGACGATCACACTCAAAGAGTTGTGGTCAATGGCTCAATGTCCAAGTGGAGATCAGTGACGAGTGGCGTTCCTCAGGGGTCGGTACTGGGACCAACACTGTTTAACATCTTTGTCGGTGACATGGACAGTGGGATCGAGTGCAGCCTCAGCAAGTTTGCCGATGACACCAAGCTGTGTGGTGTGGTCGACACGCTAGAGGGAAGGGATGCCATCTAGATGGACCTTGACAGGCAGGAGAGATGGGCCCATGTGAACCGCATGACATTCAACGAGGCCAAGTGCAAGGTCCTGCACGTGGGTCAGTGCAATCCCAACCACAGCTGCAGGCTGGGCAGAGAATGGATTGAGAGCAGCCCTGAGGAGAAGGACTTGGGGGTGTTGATTGATGAGAAGCTCAACATGAGCTGGCAATGTGCGCTTGCGACAGAGAAAGCAACCGTGTCCTGGGCTGCATCAATATATAGCGTGGCCAGCAGGAGGTGATTCTGCCCCTCTACTCCGCTCTTGTGAGATCCCACCTGGAGTACTGCATCCAGCTCTGGGGTCCTCAGGACAAGAAAGACATTGAGCTGTTGGAGAGAGTCCAGAGGAGGTCCATGAAGCTGATCAGAGGGCTGGAGCACCTCTGCTATGAGGACAGGCTGAGAGAGCTGGGATTGTTCAGCCTGGAGAAGAGAAGGAACTAGATGACCTTTGAGGTCTTCTCTCAGCCTGTCTTCACAGGAGAGGTGCTTCAGCCCTCTGATCATCTTTGTGGCCCTCCTCTGGACTTGCTCCAACAGCTCCGTGTCTTTCCTGTACTTGGGACCCCAGAGCTGGACACAGTACTCCAGGTGGGGTCTCACCAGAGCTGAGTAACGGGGGACAATCACCTCCCTCAACCTGATCAGAAGGAGAAGATCCCTTCTCTTTGGAAAAGTTCTTGAGGTTTTTGTTGGTCAAATCCCAGAGTTTCTCAAGGTCCATTTGGAGTGAAGCTTCATTGTTTCTGCAGTTACTGTGTGCGTGCAGATGGCTCACCTGACTTGTGGTACCTCTGAGAAGATCACAGCAAGAAGAATTAAAGGACATGACAGATAATGAATAAAGAGGAGAGACTAATTAAATGAAATTGCAGTGGGAAGGCTTGGAGCTCTGCCTTGGGATTGATGATGAGCCTGTTGAGAGTTTGTGGGTGAGGATTAGCCAGGCAGAGCAACTGCCCTGGTTTCAGCAGGGATGGAGTTAATTTTCTTCCTAGCAGCTGGGACAGTGCTGTGTTATGGATTTAGGATGAGAACAATGTTGGTAACACACGGATGGTTTTAGTTGCCGCCAAGCAGTCAAGGACTTCTCAGCTTCTTATACTGGCCTGACAACGAGAAGGTGGGGGGGACACAGCCAGGACAGCTGACCCAAACTGACCAAAGGGATATTCCGTACCCTATGACATCATGCTCCGTATCAAACTGGAGGGTTGTCCGGGAGGTGGGGAACTTGCTGAGCATCTGCTTCAGCTGGTGAGAAATTGTGCTGTTCATCACTTGTTTTTTATATTCTTTATTATTATTATTATTATTATTACTACTACTACTACTATTACTACTACTACTACTATTACTGTTACTATTATTTTCCTTTTCTGTCCTATTAAACTGTCTTTATCTCAATCCACAAGCTTTACTTTTCTTTCCTTTTCAATTCTGTTCCCCATCCTACTCGGGGAGGGCGACGGAGTGTGTGGTTGTTTTAGCTGCCGTCCGCGTTAAACCACAACACCGACATGGTTGATCTTTTTGTGCATGTCTGTTATTGACTGCTTGATCAGGAAGCCGTGGATGAGACCTTCTTCAGGCCACTGGAAGAAGTCTCATGTTCTCACACCCTGGTCCTCCTGGTCTTGGAATTGAACCACCATGGTAGCTGCCTGAGGGGCAATATAGCAGGGCACAAACCATCCAGAAGGCTTCTGGAGGACATCAGTGAGAACTTCCCAAGCATGCAGAGATGGGGTTAGGAAAGCCAAAGCCCAGTTTGAATCTGGCTAGTGACTTGAAGGACAACAAAAATTGTGTCTACATCTGCATAAAGAGCAACAGGAAGACTAAGGAAAATGTACATGGTAAATATTCCAGGATATGGAAAAGCCTGAGCTAGCCAATGTCTTCCTCAGCTCAGTCCTTACTGCTAGGACTGGCTTCAGGCACCTCAGGACCCTGAGACCAGAGAGAAGGCGGGAGCATGGAGGACCTACCCTTGATGCAGGAGTCTCAAGTTAGGAAACATTTAAACAAACGGGACATAGCTAAGTCTATGGGAACTGAGGGCTTGCACCCACGAGAGCTGAGGGAGCTGGCTGATGTCACTGCAAGGCCACTCTGGATTGTCTTGTAAAGGTCATGGTTACTGGGAGGGGTTTCTGAGGACTGGAAGGAAGCCAATGTCAGTCCTGTCTCAAAGAAGGGCAAGAAGGAGGATCTGGGGTGCTTTCAGCCTGTCTCCTCTAGCATCCTCCTAAACACGCCGATGAAGTATAGGTTAGATAAGTGGAAAGAGAAGTGGATTGAGAACTGATTGAACAGCCAAGCTCAGGGGGTTGTGACCAGTGGCACAAAGCCCAGCAGGAGGTACCACGAACTGTGGCACTTCGGGAAGCTCAGCCCTCAGTCTGGGAGTTGCTAACAGGCAGTGCCAGTGGCTGCAGCCCTGAAGAGACCCCTGACCCCCTGAGAAGCAGTGAGTGTTGCCCTGACTGTGGAGAGCTGTTCTGGCTGCAGGGGAGCTGCCAGGAGCACTGGGTGCCAACCTTCAGGAGGGACGATGGCACTAGGAGATGGCAAGTGGTGGACAGCAATCCTTCTCCAAAAACTTCCCAGGCTTGGTGGAGCACCAACACAGGAAGACTCATGCCTCTGCACCATGAGAATGCTTTAGAGTACCCTCAGTCTGGGAATTGTCTTGAATTAGCTGAACACTGGCATTTTTCTCTCCAAAGGCAAGTTGCAGCCCTGGTTAGCTCCTGTCTGATTTCTCCCCATCCTCTCTCCTCTGAGACGGCCTGGTGCTCCTGACCCCTTCCATGTGCTCCTCACAGGGCCCCAAGCTGGCAGTGATGTTCTGCAGAGCAAGTCAGCTCTGGGATCATGGTGTGACTCCACCCTGTCTGTGCTGGTCAGGAGGGAAAGCAGATACGGCTGGATGGGCAGCACTGCCCCGGAGCTCCTTCCCAGGGGTTGAAGGCTGTGGAAGGAGCTCATGGCATTTCTCATGGCTCAAGATGTTTTCCAGTGTGCACGTTGAACCATCCATGGGCTTTTACTGAAGGAGATGTGAATCACCTTCCAGTCTCCTTTTCACGACTTGCTGTGTCCCCACAGCCTCCCCTGGGTTGGCAGAGCCCTTGTTTAATTGTGGATACTTAAATATCTTGTATGAACATGAAAAGCAAATAAACCATGAGCCTTCCCTGAGAAAAGCTAGGAACAGCCTGTGAGGAAATTTGGTCAGCTTACTGCGTCTGAAGGTGAACCCATTGAATCACTCTCCTCAGGGCATTCTTGAGCTCCTGGTTCCTCATGCTGTAGATGAGGGGGTTCACTGCTGGAGGCACCACTGAGTATAGCATTGCCAACACGAGATCAAGGGATGGGGAGGAGATGGAGTGGGGCTTCAGGTATGCAAATGTGGCAGTGCTCAAAAACAGAGAGACCACGGCCAGGTGAGGGAGGCACGTGGAAAAGGCTTTGTGCCGTCCCTGCTCAGAGGGGATCCTCAGCACGGCCCTGAAGATCTGCACATAGGACACCACAATGAAAACAAAACACCCAAATCCTAAACAGACACTAACCACAAGAAGCCCAACTTCCCTGAGGTAGGCATCTGAGCAGGAGAGCTTGAGGATCTGGGGGATTTCACAGAAGAACTGGTCCACAGCATTGCCGTGGCAGAGGGGTAGGGAAAATGTATTGGCCGTGTGCAGCAGAGCATAGAGAAACCCACTGCCCCAGGCAGCTGCTGCCATGTGGGCACAAGCTCTGCTGCCCAGGAGGGTCCTGTAGTGCAGGGGTTTGCAGATGGCAACGTAGCGGTCGTAGGCCATGACAGTGAGAAGAGAATACTCTGCTCCAAGCAAGAAGACAAACAGAAAGAGCTGTGCAGCACATCCTGTGTAGGAGATGGCCCTGGTGTCCCAGAGGGAATTGGCCATGGCTTTGAGGACAGTGGTAGAGATGGAGCCCAGGTCAACTACAGAGAGGTTGAGGAGGAAGAAGTACATGGGGGTGCGGAGGTGGTGGTCACAGGCTATGGCAGTGATGATGAGGCCGTTTCCCAGGAGGGCAGCCAGGTAGATGCCCAGGAAGAGCCCGAAGTGCAAGAGCTGCAGCTCCCGTGTGTCTCCAAATGCCAGGAGAAGGAATTCAGTGATGGAGCTACGGTTGAACATTTGCTTCCTCTGGGTGTCATTACCTGTAGAGGAGGAGAAGGCAGTACTGAGGTAGGCTGGACTGCTCCAAGCAAAAGATATTACAAGTCTCATTGCAACCCCACATTATGACATTTTTTTCTGGAAGACCTCTCTGCAGCTCTCTTACTTGAGCTCTGGCTTTTGCTGGCTGAGGGTGCCATTGGGAGCAAGGACTCTGTAATGGGCTCCCGAGGAGTCCTTCCTGCCGTGCAGCGAGAGGGAACTAGGAATGCAGGGGGATGTCCAATTAAATGCACTCATGATATATCAAAAAGCTTTTCAGCATTGTGGTTTGCAATTTGCCCAAGTGCAGAAGAGGGCTGAGGGGATTTGGGGTTGTTTCTCTTGTTCTAGTTGCAAGTGGAGTGGTTTGGGATGGAGGAAATCTCTGACATTTCTAAGGCACTCCAAGTGAAATCTTGTGGGTCCTGCGAGGCAAAGGGACTTTCCCCCACAGTGCTGAGAGAGGAGAGCTGCTCTGCCCATCAGCCCTGTTCTCAGCTGCCCTGTGCTGGCAGCTTGGAGCTGGAGGATGATCACCCCAGGTGTTCCTCTGAAAAGAAACAGGCTGCTGCTGAGAGCAAAGAAATCCAGGTTCACCAAGCAGATTGAGAGAATCCTCACCTGTTCTCAGGGTACCTGAGGAGGATCTCATCTCTCCCCTTCCAAGCAGGAACACAAAGAGATCATTCCATCTGCCCACGTACAGCTGCCCAGAAGCATTTCTACAGCCTTAGCACTGAGGTGTCTTCTCCATGGGGATCCTTGCGAGCACAGAGATACTATGGGAGAGCTGTGCCCTTCTGGAGGGCACCCTGCAGCCCAGCAGGACACCCCAGGGAAACAGCTGAAGGTCCTGAGGTTGCCCGGAGGAGACTTGGGCACTTTGCTCCCATAGACACATCTGCATAGCAGGACCCAAAGGGTCGGTGTCCCAAGAGGAGATGAACCTGCCACCGCAGCCCCCACCCCCTTCCGCACTGAGAAGGCAAATCCAAGGGTGAGCAGAAGGGCAGCACAGGCAGGAGGGGTGGGCAGTGACATGCCACCATGCTGCTGCCAAGGGAGGAGGGACACACCAAGACTGCTGGACATCAGGGGTTTGTCCTTCTCTGGGCTCTGGCTGCTCCAGAGGCAATGCACGCCCGAGAGCCCATGGGCTTGAGGGCAGAGGCTCTGCTGAGGCTGGGAAAGGAGACCAGGGAGGAGTTGCTCAGGGGAAGGTGTCTGCAGTGCAGGGACAGCAGGGAGGTGCCCACATCCCCCTCCCCAGCGTTTCGGGCAGCAGCTCCCTCTCACTCCCTGCCTGTGTCTCTGCTGCTTGGAGCTGCTCCTGCCAGGAGCCGCCACCTCCCTGTCCCCAGCCCAACTCCCTGTCAGTGCTCACAAACCCCATCCCTCCTGCTGTGTGCTCACCTCTGCCTGCAAACACCTCCCAGGGGCAGGGCACTGCCCAGGGGCCTCTCTGCCTCTGCAGGGGCTAAAGACCAGATCTCAGAAACCTGCTGGGGCTGCGAAGGGCAAGTTGTTGCTGCTGTGTTGGCTGGAGGCAGCTGGGAACAGCGCTTTGAGGTGCTTCTCCCAGAGTTACTTGCCTCTCAAGCTAAGAGTCTAGGAGTCGCAAAGCCTTCTTCTAAGCAGAAACAGGAAGTTTGATCTCCAGTGCCAACCCCAGACAACCAGACAAAGATTCAGGAAAGCCCTTCCCTTTCCAGGAGCCACTAACCTGATGGGCTTCTTGAGAAGTCCCCTTAGAAATGTCCTGAGGGAGAGCTGAAGCTCTGAGAAGCCCTGACCCATGCAGCACTCTCTCGACAGCAGAAGGACCATACCCTGCCCTGCCATGCTGGGGCTTTCTCCTTCCACCCACAGCGTTCCCTTTCCCTTTCCCTTTCCCTTTCCCTTTCCCTTTCCCTTTCCCTTTCCCTTTCCCTTTCCCTTTCCCTTTCCCTTTCCCTTTCCCTGGCAGGCAGCAGAGTCCCTGCGCCAGCACACAGTCCCCGGGGGTGCAGGGACCCTGCTCGGAAGGACAGACCTGGACAACCCTGGTTGCACGCCCACCTTCACAGCCCTGCAGCCATCGTCAAGACAAGGGAGCTGTCTTGCCTTGTGCCTCTGATGGTGCAGCAGGGAAGCCCTGCTCTGGAGCACGTCCTCCTCCTCCACACCTGAGAAAAGCAAGGAGAGCCATCCTGACAGGTCCTATGAGAGGTGGCATGGGCCAGGTCTAGTACAGGCTTCCAGGCACTCATCTGCATTGCCCTGCAGCCAGAGACTTACCGTGTCAAGGGCTGTGAAGATTTCTTTCCCCTGGTGAGCTCCCACACCAGAAGTCTTTCACCTTCTCTCGTTCCTCTTGTCTGCTCTCAGTGTCTGCAGGCAGTGCCCTCAGCCCTGCTCCTGGGCAGAGCTGTCTCTCTGCAGTGCTGCCCGCTTGCCATGAACTCCCTCCATCCCAGGAGCCCAGCCCAGCTCAGCAGCAGAGGACCAGCCCAAGGCAGCACTTTCTCTGCCCCCTCTGGGCTCCCTCAGAGAATGTCCCTGGGGCTCCAGAGGAACCTGCTGTGAAAAAACCTGAAGTCATTACTGATATTTCTGCTCTGAGCTGGGGAAGAGGCAGAGTTAGGTCAAAGAATCCCCTCTTCTTGTCCCACTATGGACAGAATACCCAGACACTCAAAGGGAGACATTTCCTGTCCCTCCTGTACCCATGGAAACCACAGGTGACATCTGGGCTACCAGAGGGTGTGCAAGACATGTGCAGGTAACTCTGAGCTCTGATGGAGCGATTCAGAAGGACAGGGCAGCATCTTGGTTCATTGTTTGGAGGCTGGTGGGACTTTCCTTTGGCCAGCTGAAGTGACAGTAGATGCCCACATTTAGAATAATGAAGCCTGTCCCTGCTCAGTATGGCCAGGACAGCTTATAGAGGTATTCCTCTGAGCAAACGGAGTCATTGCCATTGGGAGAGCTAAGGCTCTCTCCCTTCTCCACCAGACCTTCATTGACAGTTATGGCAGGCTTAGGTGAGGAGCGATCAAGAGCTGACTCCATGTCGGAGAGAGCCACTTTCAGCTGCCCCAAAATGGACCAGCCACTGCCCAAAGCTGAGCCAATAAGCAATTGCAGTGGCATCTCTGTGATAACCTCTTTCAGAAAGGGTAAAACCCAGTGTGCAGCAGCTGTAAGAGAGAAAGAACCCTGGAGGCACCAAGGAGAGTGAAGAATGAGGTGGGGATGAGAGAGGGAGGCTGGGTGGGCACCTGGTGGCCAAAAGTCAACCCACCACCCCCTGACATTCACAGGACAGCACTGTGCAAATGCTGCTTTTGGTGTCTGGAGGTTCTTTGCATCGGCTTTTCAGCACAGCTGCCAGATGCGCCAAGAAACGTGATGCTCACCTGGATCTGAAAAGCTGTGTCATCCTTGTCAGCCTTGGCTCTCATAGCTAAGAAATGCTGGAGTCTCAGCTCCCAAGGGGAGTGAGGAAGGAGAGGAGCAGAGCGCAGATGCCAGGTCGCAGAGTGGCAGAGTTTGGCCCATTCTGGGAACGTTCAGTGGGCAGTATCACTCAAGGGGAGCAGCATTCAGTGCAACGGCTTTTCAGGGGCAGCATCCTCTAAGCACATAAAGCGTCCATGCCGATAGTCCAGCAAACAAGTGGACGTCTCAGGACAGCAGCTTGGCTAAACAGGCACCTTGTCGGGATGCTCCATCGAAAAAGGGAAGCACAGAGGGTGTGGATAGAGGACCTCACTTCAAAGGAGGAATTTAGAAACAGGGAGGGCTTTAGGAAAGACAAGGCTCCTGTGGAGTTGATACTTGCTTGGATGTCCAAGGGCATCAAGATGAGCTGTTAGTATTGAAGTTACAGTTCAAGGAGAATCAACAAAATTAATGTGTGGGCACTGCTGAATTTTGCCAGAGAAGATGCAGATCTGTCTGAGGTACTCTTTGTCCTCTTTGCCTCTGTCTTCACCAACAAGGTCTCCAAGGACTTTGTGCCTTGAAGCAGGACTCTGGAGGAGAAAGACCAGCAGTGGATGTGGACCAAGCCAGGGGTTACTTGATCAAGTATTAACAGTCCACAGAACTGGCAGGGCTGTATCCAAGGGTGTTGAGGGAGCCAGCTGATATCATAGTGAGGTCAGCCTGTGTTGTCTGTGTGGCACAGAGCGTGCCTTTGGATTTGGTTTCTGTGTATCTGAAAGAGAGGGTGACTGGATGAACCCAGGGCAGATCACGCTTGACTGTCCTCATTCCTTGCTAAGATGAAAGGACTGCATTTCTTGATACGGGAGCAGCAGCGGGGTTCATTTACCTGGAGTTCCTTAGGGCTTTCAACACCATTTCCCACCATATCCTTGTCTCCATGTTAGGACATTTCTGATTGCCCGATCCTCTATCAAAATAGCAATGTGAGCAATTGCATGACACTACAGGTGATGAAAGGGGGCACTTATTTCATGGATTTGCTGCCCAAGGAACCCCAGCAACCATCTCAGGAACTCCACAGAGAGTACAAAATAAGCAAAGGGCTGCATCACAGGAACCCCACACAGCCCTGATGACATCCTTTTCCTCAGCACACCTGCTAATCCTTTCCCCATTGGCCGTGATTTTCTTATTTTGGACCCTCCTGTGGTGGGTCGAGGATCGGGCATCTGCCCACGTACCAAAACAGCTTGTGCCTTTCACTGTTGCCCAAGTAGAAAGGATTCAGCTGAAGCTGAGGGTGAGAATTCACTCATGGGCACCCAGGAATTTCAACTTTGTAAACTTCCTGTCTTCTAAAAGCCTGAACAAGTGGTCAGAAGAGAAGGATGAAATGAGAGAGGATACTCACTGTTTTTTCAGTCCATACACAGCTGGATTTTGTCTTCATAGATAAGGTTTAATTCAGGTTATTTTTGCTACCAAGTGTGGTTTTTGAAAGTGTTCTGATATTGTGTGATTCCCTTTTTAGGTGCTAAAGACTGTCTAGAAAAGCACCGTCAAACATAAATAGCTGTACGGAGTGCTTTCCCTAATGTTGACAACATGAAGGGGAAGGGACAAAAGCTCCATTCAGGCTGGAAGTGGCCTTGCAAGATGTCTATAGACCAACATTGTGCTCAAAGCAGGGTCACACCAGGTTGCTCGTGGCTTTATCCAGATGTCTCTTTGAAACTTCCAGGGATGGAGGCAGTCTACACTCTCTTCAGAAGGTCTTCCCAGGTCTGATTTGCCTCATGTGTCAAAAATTTCTCCCTATATCGAGCCTGAGCCTCTCTTGTTGCCCGCTGCCTCTTGTCCTTGTGCCTTGCACCGCGATGTCTTCTTGGAAACTGCACCGAGGCAGTGCAAGGCTGTTCCATCCTCCCCCAAAAGCCCTCCGTTCTCCAGTCTGAACAAGTCCAGCTCCCTCAGCCCCTCCTAACAGGGCAGGTGCTCTAGCCATGACCATCTTTCTGGCCCTCCACTGAACTGGCTCCAGTTGGCCAATGTCTCTCTGGCATTACAGTGCATCAAAACATGCTAAAGTGTTCTGGATGCGGTCTAACGTGTGCTGAGTAGAGGAAGATGATAATCACTGCCACTGACTGTGCTCCTGCTCATACAGCCCAGGGTGCTGTTGGCCTTTGCTGAACGGCTCATGGTTTGCCTACTGTAACCCAAAGACCACCACAGCCTTTCCTGCAGAGCTGCTTCCTATACCTCGGCAGTCACAGGCCTCTGGCTTTGCAGGGGCTCAGTCCACCTCACGAGCAGGACTTTGGATTTGTCCTGACTCCATATCGCGAGGTTACCTCTGTGCCTCCAGCCTGTCTAGGTCCCTTGGGACGGCAGCCCTGTCCCCCAGTGTAGTGTCTGCTCTCCTCAAAGCGCTCTGTCATCTAGAAATCATATGAAAAAATACTCTCTCATCTTCTCTGCATCATTAAAAAGGCATTAAATGGGATAGATTGCAGGACAGACACCTGCAGGACCCTGTTAGATAGACACATCCAGGCACAGTAGCACGCATTGACCACACCCATCCAAGCCTGAAAGTCCAACTGTCTTTTTGACCATCTACCTCTTCATCTATGTAGACCATAATGACCTTACTGGGACACCAGAACAGCGTGGGGAATGATGCTGAAAGCCTTGCTGACTTTGAGGTAAGGGGCAACCGCTGCTCTCCCCGCATCCACCAATCCTGTCCTTCCATCACAGAAAGCAAAAAAGATGGGCAGGCACAGTCTACCATGGGTAAATCCAGTCACCTTCTCTTAATGCTCCCCAGAAATGGGATCCAAGTGCACGTGCTCTGGGGACAGCCTTTAGTTCCCCTGCTCATCCTTTTGGGTCTTTTTCAGAAAGTACATGCAGCGTTTGGGTGCTGCCGGTTGGCAGGGACTTCCCCCAGTCTCCATGTCCTTTCCAAGATGATGGAGAGTGGCCTCCCTGTGGCATCGGCCTGCTCTCTCAGCTCCCTGGGATGCTGCCCCTTCACTCCCACAGACTGGTAAGGATTGAGCTTCCTCAGGTAACTCCTGACTTAATCCAAATTCACCAGCGGTTGTTCTCCTCCAGAGTCCTGCTCCAGGTAGAAAAGCCTCAGAGACCTTTCTGGAGGAGACGAAGGCAAGAAGGACACAGAGAACTCAGACCTATCAACACCTGCTCTTACTAAATTCAGCAGTGGCCACTCGTTCTCTTTGTTTCTTAACTGTTCCTGAAGCAGCAGCAGCAGCAGCTCCTTTTGGTGTCCCTGTAGCCCTTGCAAGGGTCTACACTGGGAAGCTTTAGCTTCCAGGAAACCATCCCTACTTCTAAATCCCTCCTTGAGTCCCAGCATCCACCTCTTGGATGCTTTCTTTTTTCTATGGAGCTTCTTCATGAGGTCCCTTTTTAGCCAAGTTTCTGTCCTGAGATACCCGGTTGTTTTCCTGTGTGTTAATGCGGACAGTTCTTTTGTGTGGAATGTGGTGTCCTGAAAGACCAGAAGTTCAGTGCAGCTCTGCTGCCCTTGAGTGCTGCTGCTGCTACTGTGGGATTGCCCCCAAAAGTCCCCTGAGGAGGCTAAAATCTTCTCCTCTAGAGACCCAGCATCTCTACTTTGCTGCAGTCCTTTCGCATTCCCCTTGTGAGCTGAGATTTCATGGTCACTACAGCCCAGGCTCACACTCATTTTCACAGCCCTGATCAGCCCTCCCTCTGCAGGGACTGGATTCGGGTCAGCATCACCTTGGTTGGCCCACCTTGCACCTGTACAAAGAAGTTGTCCCAAGAGACCCAGAAGCCTGCTGGACAATATGCACCCTGCTGTGCACCCCTTCCAGTGAGCGCCAGAGTCATAAAAGTCCCCAGTAAGACCTGGCATCATTCATCTGGAGACTTCCTTGGGTTGCTTAATTAATGAAGGCGTAGTCCACTTCCTTACCCCGGTTGCAGGTTCTTCATCTCCCACCAGGATGCCACACTAAGTGGCCTGTCCTCTCACCCTCACCCACAAGGCTCACACAACCTGTTGCACATCCCGTAGAGGAGCACCATACGTACAACAAGCTCCTTCAGACGGAGGTCATCCCCCACCCCATCTTCCCGGCCTGCCTCTCCTGAAAAGCCCATACGCACCATGGCAGCACCACTGTGAGCTGTCCCACCACCCCTCACCATTTACTCCATCAATGCCAAGAGTCTATAGTGGCACTTGGGACTCCGGCTCTCCAGCGGTCTGTGCCCCAGGCTGAGGCCATTGATGCACGTTTGGGCTGCAGCACCTCAGCCGTGGCACCAGGGAGAAGCTCAGACTTGTCACAGGCAAACCCAGGACCAAGTACCCAAGACCCATGCTTTGCATGAGACCAGAGACATGCTGGAGGAGATGGCAGATGTCAGTGTGAAGGCATAGAAAGAGGCAAATCTTCTCTCCCCGAGGCCAGAGGCAAGCAGGGCTGGTCTCTGCTGTCCTGGCAGGAGAGGGCTTTGCTCTCCGTGGTGTCTCTGCAGCCCCTGAGAGCCTGTGGTGGAGGTGAAGCTGATCTCAAGGAAGGACAGATGCTGCTGAATTATCTTTGGGTGTGGACATCCTGTGATCCAGGAAAACTCGGAAAATCCTTGGACGGTTCCTTGCTTGTATCATCAAGTGAGTGAATAAGAGGTCGTCTTTAAGAAGAACCAGCAGACTTTGGGAGTAGGCAAATGAGTGGAGATCCCAGTGGGATGTGCTTCCTGTGCATGAACTTCTGCATCAACTGGATGGAGCTGGGTCAGACCCCGTCTCATTGCAGTGGTGGGATTCAGTAGCTGGCCAACAGAAACTGATGCAATCGGACATGCCATCTGGAGTGTCTGTCTCACACCCACTCTGGACGCAGATGCCTTTCCTGTAGGTCCTGTGCGGTCCCTGCCAGCCACATGCACTTGTGCTGGAGGGCCCCGGCATCTCACATCATAGCACTGCAGGCCTGTGTTTGGCTGTTGAGTAGCTGCCCTGAATTGGCTTGGGCAACGTAGGGATGTCCATGAGACATCTGCCATTACAGTCAAAGGTGATCTAGTATCTACAGCTGATGCAGAAGATGGCTGACGGCTATGGCAAAGACTCCTTCTGGTCCCCTGACTACCTCAGTAGGCTGCCCTGGACGTAAGGAGTAGGGAAAAGTTCAGTTGTCCAAAATGTGGGCATCTGCTGTTGGCCAAAGGTATTCCCCTCTAAGCTCCAAGACCATGCCTCCAGATACTGCCCTGTCTCTATGAACGGCTCCATTGGAGCTTGCAGCTCCCTGCACATATCTTGGACCACGCCTGACACCTCAGATGTCACCAGGTGTTTGAGTCTGAACAGGTGACTCCTGGCCTCCATCTCCAGTAATTCCCATGGGAACTGAGACAAGCAGCTCCCAGGCAGCAGGTGCCTATTTGGTGCCCACCTGACCTGAGGCAAGAAGAATCCCACCTCCTGAGGCTTTGTGGGAGCCATAGGTGAGAGCTGAGTCCCCTTCCAGCCCCAGGACTGCAAACCAAGGATGAGATGCCTCAACTGAGTCAGCTGAGTCCCTTCCCTCAGCAGGGGTAAAGGAGAGCCCTCGCTGTCCCTACCTGGGTGTCCCGTCTAATGCCGACACAAGGAAAGGAGACTCTTATGCCCAACGCTTTTTTTATTAGGAGGAATGACTCTGCCAGAAAGTGTTTCTCCCCAGCTGTGGGAGGGAACGTCAGTGATTCCTTCAGCCTGTTTCACAGCAGGTTCCTCTGGAGACCCAGCGACACCTGGAGGGAGCCCAGAGGGGGCAGAGAAAGTGCTGCCTTGGGCTGGTCCTCTGCTGCTGAGCTGGGCTGGGCTCCTGGGATGGAGGGAGTTCATGGCAAGCGGGCAGCGCTGCAGAGAGACAGCTCTGCCCAGGAGCAGCTCCTCTGCAAAGCGCAGCAGGGCTGAGGGCACTGCCTGCAGGCAGCGAGGGCAGACAAGAGGAGTGAGAGAAGGTGAAAGACTTCTGGTGTGGGAGCTCACCGGGGAAAGAAATCTTCCCAGCCCTTGACACGGTAAGTCTCTGGCTGCAGGGCAATGCAGACGAGTGCCTGGAAGTGTCTCCTAGACCTGGCCCATGCCACAACTGATAGGACCTGTCAGGATGGCTCTCCTGGCTTTTCAGGTGTGGAGGAGAAGGATCTGCTCCAGAGCAGGGCTTCCCTGCTGCATCCTCAGAGGGACAGGGCATGATGGGTCCCTCCTCCCAGCGATGGCTGCAGGGGTGCCAGGCTGGGTGTGGGGCTGCCCTGGGCTCCAGGCAGGGTCCTTGCAGCCCAAGGGGGCTCTGTGCCAGGACAGGGACTGTGCTGCCTGCGAGGAGCAGCACTCAGGTTTTCTGGGGAGCTCCCCACGGTGCTGTGGGGAGAAGGTCTGGGTGCAAGGAGCGACACCCGGCAGGGCATGACAGGGCAGGGTCCTTCTGCTGTTCAGAGGCTGCTGCATGGATCAGGGCTGCTCACAGCTCCAGATCCTCCCAGGGCTGGAGGGTCCAGGCAGGGGCTATCTGGAAACAAAGGTGCTTCCCTCAGGCTTCAATTTCATGCTTTGGGGGTGTGAAGGGAAACGGAGCTGCTCACATTTGAGAAGTGACTGAGATTCTTAACCATTACGTGGCATGATCAGAAGGTCTTCTAGGAACCTCAGAAAATGCCTTCGCCTACCCCTCAGCCTGCAGGCATCACCAGCATCACCTTGGCTGGCAACATCACGGTTCGTCTGACCTGCTCTTTACCCGTCGGAAGCAGGGAGATGTCTCTAGGCGGTGCCCTCCCGGGGAGAGTTTTCTGTAGGGCAACACTGAGTGCACCAACGGTGGGATGGGGTCTCTCAGAATTTCCTGTGAGGAAAACATTGTGGGGCAAAGCAGCAGGTTGAAAAGGACCAGGAAGCCGAGGGGTGGGCAGGGAAGAAGATGAAACTGAGAAGGCAATGTCATGGGAAGGAGAATTGGGAAAGTTCCCTGTCACCCCCTCCAGTGCAGACCCCTTCCTCTGAGCAAGCCCCCTTGCCTCCTGTCTGACCCAGCAAAGTCTCTGCCCTCGTGGCCGTGGGGCACAAGGCATCAGCTGCCCCCTCTGCAGCCAGAGCTCCAGCAGAGCAGCGGTGCCTCTCTCCAGCCCTGTGCCCATTTTTCTCTGCGCAGCACAGGGGCTGAGCGTGACTGCCTTGCAGCATCGCTGTCTGGGAGGCTGCCTGCACGGCTGGTGAAGGTGACGACTGTCTTAAGTGCCTTTCCTTCTGTTTGTGGTGCTGCTCCTCCTCTTCCCGCCTGTCTGTGCTGCTCCTGCTCCTGCTCGTGGGCTCTGTGGGGTTGGGGGAGTTTCAGACAGTGACCCTTGAAGCCCTGCCAGGCAGGGGTCTGCATGGGAGTGAGGTGCCCCAGCCCCCTTCGAACCCACGGGGGCAGATGCGTCCCCCAGAGCGACTCCGGGATCACTTCAGCACTTGTCTGAGCTGCTCCTTAGCCCCTGCACACACAGAGATTTCTCTGGCCGGTGCCCTGCTGCCAGGAGGGGTCTGTAGGGAAGAGCCGAGCACACAGCGGGTGGGATGAGAGCTGTGAGCACTGGCAGGGAGGAGACTTGGGGGCAGAGAAACGGGTCCCAGCAGGGACAGCTCCAGGCAGTGGTGACATGGGCAGGGAGTGAGAGGGAGCTGCTCCCAGAAATGCCACGGAGGGGGCATTTGGCATCTCCCTGCCATGCCCTGCAGTGCAGACACTTTCCCCAGAGCAACTCCCTGGTCTCCTCTCCCACCCAGCAGATATTCCCACCCTTAATGTCACAGGGACTTGATCATGCGTTTCCTTCCCAGCGGCCCAACCACCGAAGAGGAGAAACACTCAAGCGTCCAGCTGTGTCTCCCTCTCCTGACTCCCTTGGCAGGAGTACTTTGGCATTTTCCCCTCTTGTCCCTGCCGCCCTTGTTCTTCCCCGTTAATCGCTGGTGTGAGGGGCGAGGACTAGGGTGCAGCTCAGACACCAGTGCTGCATGTTGTCTCATGCAGATGGATCCATGGAGGAAAAGCATCCGCGTCCTCTCCTAATGTTTGGGGCTCTGGGCACTGCAGTGTATGGGGCTGGGAGTGAGCTTACTCTTCCTGCAGGACCCCTCATATTTATGACATTCAGATATTTTCTTGGGGGGAATGGGTGGGAGTGGGTCCTGCTTGGCTGCAGGCTGCCCTCCAAAAGGGCCTAGCTCTCCCAGGGCATCTCTGTGTCACCTAGCAGTCCCATGGAGAAGACAGGCAGCTGCAATGAGCCCTCTGTGTCCCTGCCTAGGAGGGGAGAGCTGAGATCCTCCAGTGTCCAGTTTCTTCTCAGAGGAACATCTGGGTGCAATCGTCCTCCAGCTCAAAGAGGTGCCAGCGCAGGCCAGCCGAGACCAGGGCTGATGGACAGATCGACTCTCTTCACTCTGTATTGAGGAGCAGTTCCTTTGTCTCTCAGAACCCACAAGGTTTCCCCTGGAGCGCAGAAGAAATGCCAAGGGTTTATGCCTTTAAAAAATCCCTCGGGTGTGGATAGGCAAACAGAACAAAGTAAGCAAACCGAAATGCCCACAGCTCTACTCTGCAGTCGGGTGTAGTGGGACCAACAATCCTGAAAAGCTCTTTGCAATTATGACTGGACTTAACCTGATATCACCCTATGTTCCTGTTTAGCTCTTGCTGTAAGCGGGACAAAGTCCTCCAGAGCCCCCAGAAGAGCTCCCTGCTCCTATGGCACCCACAAACAGCACCAACCTGAATGTAGCAAAGACACCTGCCAAAGGTCTTCCTGAAAGGGGAAAAGCGCTTTGGGAGGTTTCCATGAGAAATGCAGTAGGTTAAGCTCTACTCTAACTCCTCCCTGTCTTTTCCTCCATGCACAGACCTCTGTGAGCAGCAGCCGCAGATGGCCAACAGCAGCTCCATGACCCAGTTCCTCCTCCTGGCATTCGCAGACACACGGGAGCTGCAGCTCTTGCACTTCTGGCTCTTCCTGGGCATCTACCTGGCTGCCCTCCTGGGAAACGGCCTCATCATCACTGCCATAGCCTGTGACCACCACCTCCACACCCCCATGTACTTCTTCCTCCTCAACCTCTCCCTCCTCGACCTGGGCTCCATCTCCACCACTCTCCCCAAAGCCATGGCCAATTCCCTCTGGGACACCAGGGCAATTTCCTACGCAGGATGTGCTGCACAGCTCTTTCTGTTTCTTTTTTTCATTTCAGCAGAGTATTTTCTCCTCACCGTCATGTCCTATGACCGCTACATTGCCATCTGCAAACCACTGCACTACGGGACCCTCCTGGGCAGCAGAGCTTGTGCCCACATGGCAGCAGCTGCCTGGGGCAGTGGGTTTCTCTATGCTCTGCTGCACACGGCCAATACATTTTCCCTACCCCTCTGCCACGGCAATGCTGTGGACCAGTTCTTCTGTGAAATCCCCCAGATCCTCAAGCTCTCCTGCTCAGATGCCTACCTCAGGGAAGCTGGCCTTCTTGTGGTCAGTGCCTGTTTAGCCTTTGGGTGTTTTGTTTTCATTGTGGTGTCCTATGTGCAGATCTTCAGGGCCGTGCTGAGGATCCCCTCTGAGCAGGGACGGCACAAAGCCTTTTCCATGTGCCTCCCTCACCTGGCCGTGGTCTCCCTGTTTATCAGCACTGCCATGGTGGCCTACCTGAAGCCCCTGTCTAATTCCTCTGCAACCCTGAATCTCGTCGTATCATTTCTGTACTCAGTGGTGCCTCCAGCCATGAACCCCCTCATCTACAGCATGAGGAACCATGAGATCAAGGATGCCCTCAGGAAACTAATGACTGGATGCTTTCCAGAAACAATAAACTGCCTGTTTTCTTCTTCAGAATATTCATAATATATCTCATTACAGGCCCAGCCAGTCTTCTGGAAGTTTTTTTAATGATCATTTTGGTCTTGGGGGAAGGGGTTTTGTGGGGGGGCGTGTCAAGTTTGGGTTATTTGTTTTTTGTTTTACTTATCTGAATGCTTTCCACAAAGAAATGTCTTTATTTGACCCATTTCTAATTCACAATCTATCCAGCTTTTGTGTGACCTGGAGGCTGTGCAAATGAGGAGTCATACCCTCTGGGTGTTTAAACAAAATAAAGTGCCCTGCATTGACTCTTTTTTCTGAGGTCCTTCCTCCAAGACCTGCTCTGCAGCTGCAGGGAGCCTGTGTGCAGAGGGGAAGAAGAAAAGAGTGTCAGCACAGCCGCACTGCCAGGGAGCACCAGCACTTGGTCTTTCCCAAGCTGTTCTCCTTCCATTTCCATGCTCTCCTGAGCCCTTTTTTGGTGGAAGGCCTGGGGGCTCATGAAGCTTGGTTACAGTCGTGCTGTGTGGCGGTCCTGTGACCGCAGGCAGGGACAGGCAACGGGCACTTCTGATACAGAGCTGGCCTCCATAGCAGCATTTCCATCATACAAGGAAGTCTTCTCAGGGCAGTGCCCGAAGGCTTAGGTGTTCAGAAGCTGGTCTCAAGAACATGCCCAAAGAATAGACTCTGCAGAGAGGCTTGTTGCTTTGCTTGTTTCTCTGTGGGCTCCGTAGGATGAGATCAAGGTCCCAGTGTGGTCTGCTAGGGACTGAGGTCTGGTACCGGTGTTGCTTGTTGGTGGCCAACACCCATGCGGATGGGGAATGGTTCCCAACTCACCTGCCTGGGGCTCTACAGCAGTTCACAGGGCTGCTGGCAAGTGAATGTTTTTCTGGAGGGACTCAGGAGCTGCCAGAAGAGCACAGGGGATCTGCAGGGACAGCGTGTGCCGGGGAGTCAGCGGTGGATGGAGCCCCACTGAGCGTGAGCCTGTCCAAGGTGGAGACCAGAGGTAAAGTGCCAAATCTGGGTGTGAACAGGAAAGTCCGAGCTCTGCAACGCAGGAGACACAACAGGCACAAGGAAAGCAGTCTGGTGAGTGATGCGTTATCACCCTCAGTGAAATGTCATAGGCTGGATGCATTGCAGCACCAAAATGCATCTCATGGCCTTGGAAGTGAGGCAGGGTACCTCTGCGCACCCTCCACGGCCTCAGAAGAACTTGTGTGGGAGGCAGTCAATGGCAGTGACAGCCCTGAGCTAGGTCTGCCACGCAGCCCGACCGGCACCGGCCCTGCAGAGTCAGCCCGTGGCGCCGGGCACCGCAGCCCACGCGCTCTGCAGAGCAGCACCACCAGCTCAGGGGCTGCGGGGAGCATGAGGAGAGGGTGCGGGAATGGCCGGCCAGGCCAACACAGACATGCTCACCTGGGGAAAGGCTCTGTGGGGAAATGGAAAGTCCTGGGAGAAGAGCAGGGCACCACGTGTGTGCAAGGCAAGAGAAATCCTTCGACCGGGCAGGCTGCCCTATCCTTAGGGCCGCAGCAGGAGCTGCCTGAGGAGCCGCAGGGCCAGGACTCTGTGCTGTCCTGGGGAGTGGGACTGGCACGGGGGGCTGCAGGCTGTCTGGGGTGGGGATCTTGTCAGCATGCCAGCCAGAGACACAGTCACCGACCTCCATTTCCTGCTGTGGGACCAGTCCCAACCTGGGCTGCTGTGCTGGGCTGTGCTGGGGCAAGGGCAGGCAGATGGGGAGAGCTGGGGAGGGGCTGGGATGGGAAGTGCCAGGGAGAGGAAAACACCAGTGATCAGCTACAGTGCGTGAGTGCGGAGGTTGGGGGCACACGGCAGTGTCCTTGCACAGCCAGGCCTCCTGAGAGAGAGAAGGAGGACCGGCAGAGCAGAGTCTGCTCTGGGCCCTTATTCGCTGGACATCCCGGGGAAGTTGCCCCAGGGCAGCCATCACAGAGCAGCCAATAACAAGCACCATTTCCAGCACTGGCCTCTCAGCCCAGCTCAGAGAGGCTGTTCTTCCCTCCCCAGAGGGACATTGAATGACAAGGTCAGAAGTCCAAGTTTGCATGCTTCAGATGAGACATAAGCATGCACAGTGTGTGTGTGTGGGGAGATGAACCAAGTGAGCACAAATGCCATCAGCTATTCCAATGGCCTCACCATCACCACCATAGCCTGCGACCAGTGCCTTCAGACCCCCATGTACTTCTTCCTCCTCGGCCTGGGCTCTGTCTCCACTGCTCTTCCATCATGGCATCATCGATCCATGGCCAATTACCTCTGAGACAAGAGTGCAATTTCTTTCTTGGGATGCGCTGCTCAAATATTTTGGTTTCTCTTTTTAGTTGTAGCAGTGTTTTCTCCTCACTGTCATGGCCTATGACCGCTACATTGCCATCTGCAAACCCCTGCACTACGGGACCCTCCTGGGCAGCAGAGCTTGTGCCCACATGGCAGCAGCTGCCTGGGGCAGTGGGTTTCTCTATGCCAGTGTGCACATGGCCAATACATTTTTAATACCTCTCTGCCAAGGATATACCCTGGACCAGTTCTTCTGTGAAATCCCCCAGATCCTCAAGCTCTCCTGCTCAGATGCCTACCTCAGGGAAGCTGGCCTTCTTGTGGTTAGTGGTTTTCTTGTTTGGGGATGTTTTGTTTTCATTGTGGTGTCCTATGTGCAGATCTTCAGGGCCGTGCTGAGGATCCCCTCTGAGCAGGGATGGCACAAAGCCTTTTCCACATGCCTCCCTCACCTGGCCGTGGTCTCCCTGTTTGTCAGCACTATGATGATGGCCTACCTGAAGCCCCATTCCATCTCCTCCCCATTCCTGTATCTGGCGATGGCAGTTCTGTTCATGGTTCTACATCCAACAGTGAACCCCCTCATCTACAGCATGAGGAACCCGGAGCTCAAGGATGCCCTGAGGAAACTGATTAGATGGTATTTAACAGCCAGAGACTGTGTACCTTCCTCTGCAAATCATTCCCAATATATATCTTGACAGTCTAAGCCTGTCTTTCCTTCTCTTCGTTTATTCTTTTTTATTTTCTCTCTTTTTTTCCTTTTCCACTTTTGATGATGCTGTCTGCAAAGAAATGTCTTTATTCATCCCCTCCGTCCTAGGTATCCACCTGCCTTGTGTGACCCACAGTGTCTGTGTAAATGAGGAGCCAGACTCTCTCTGCATTTAAGCAAAATAAATTAACCAGCAGCATCTTTTTGTCTGAAGTCAACCCTTAGGGGGGCAGGAATGAATGAGAAATCAAAGCACTTTTGTCCCATGGTTTAATCCCAAGCAGCAACCAAGCCCTACACAGCCGTTCGCTCACTCCAACCACGGCAGCATGGGGGAGAAAATCATAAGGGTAAAAGTGCAAAGACTTGTGGGTTGAGATAAAGACAGTTTAATAGGTAAAAGTCGTGCATGCAAGCAAAGTAAAATAAGGAACTCCTTCACCATTTCCCATCAGCAGGCAGGTGTTCAGCCATCTCCAGGAAAGCAGAGCTCCATCACGTGTAACGGTTACTTGGGAAGACAAATGCCATCACTCTGAACGTCCCCTTCTACCTTTTAAAGTAAAGTGTTAATTCCAGGCATTCACAGGAAAACGAGGACTCTGCGATCACAGGAGAGGCAGCGGGAGCCCCGCTGGCACAGGGAAGGGAGACTGGAGAGCTGTTAGCTGAGGAGCTCCAGCGCCAGGATTGCCATGCTGTCCTGGAGAGTGGGGCTGGTGGGGGCAGAGAAGGGGGCAAATGCAGTCAGCATGGAGGGTCACCTACAGTAGGAACAGAGGAGAGCCAGAGGGTGAGTGGCCTCTGTTTCCTCATGCCCTTGCGGCCAGGTCAAGCCCTGGGACCGATGGGGAGCCGGAACCCCCTGCTCTGCCCCCCAGGACCTGCTGTGCCCTTCAGAGGGGCTGGGGCTGTGGGCTGAGTGCCCAGAGCTCTGCAGCACCCTGCCGTGGGCACTGCCGTGGGCCAGCCCAGACTTGGCCACTGTACTGGGAAGAGGCGAGGAGAATTAGGGATTGCTGGGGAGGGGTTGGGCTGGGTTGAAATGTGCCCAGGAGAGAACAAACACAGCGTAGAGCTAAGCTGTGTGAGTGTGCAGGGTGGGGGCACGCGGCAGGGTGCAGATCACGGTGCAGAGCCAAGGGTCATGGTGAAGGAAGCAAGGAGCAAAGGTGCAGAAGAGAGGGGCCCAGTCTGTGCCTTTTTCCCTGGACGCCCTAGGGACGCTGCCCCGGCAGGGCAATTTTCCCTGACCGCCCCACACACTGGCCATTTCCATCTCTGGCCATACACCTCAGTCCTGAGGAGGGACCTTTGCTGCATGGCCACCTCTGTCCTCCTCCGGGCCTTCATGATACCCAACTCCACTGCCATTATTAATAAAAAGAAAACGAGTTTCCTACTGACACTCATTACAATCCAAGTCCCATAGCTCTTGCCACAGCTGGTCTCTCAGCCAAGCCCATTCTCAGGCAGGTCCAGCTAGATCAGGGGTTCATGGTCTTGTCTCAAGAGATATTGAAAAAAATCCATTGTTTGAGATCCCACCAACTGGCCTGGGTCTTTCTTCTAGTGTTTGACTCTGAGGGATTTCTCAAAAAAAACCCCAACTCTCTCCACCTTTCCTTGTCCATAATGGTCTCCAGGCCCCAACCATCCTTCTTGCCTTTGCAGGACTTGCTCCAATCTGTCAGGGTCTTTCTTGTGCCGGGGAGCTGCAAACTGGACACAGCACTCCTGATGTGGTGGTTCTGCAGGGGGTTAGCCTTGGCCAGCAGCCAGACACCCACTCAGATGCTCATTCACAGCCCCAACTCAAAAAGACAAAGGGAGACAATAAGATAGATTAGCTCACAGGTCAAGATAAAGACCGGAAGACCACTTACTAATTACTGTCATTGGCAAAGAAGAGCTGACTTGGGGAAAATCAATTTAATTTATTGTCAATTAAAATAGACTTTTGATATGACAAAAATATGAAAGACCATTCCCCCACCACACTCCTTTTCCCCAGGCTCAGATTACTCCTTCATTCCCAATTCTTCTACCTGCCCCAACCCTGAGAGGTGAAGGGGGATGGTGAATGAGGGGTTACAGTCAGCACAGAACCTCTCTGCCACTCCTTCTTCGTCACACTTTTTCACAGAGATGTGATGTCAATGGAAGAAGAGCCGAGGTGGGGATGGACACCTCCCAGGGCTTTTGTGGTAGGTGGAGATAGAACATATTTAGGAGAGACCAGCAGGGAAGATGAGAAGTGGGGGATGCCCTGTGGGATGTCAGGGCAGCTCAGATAAATGGACATTCTCTATGGAACACGCAACAGGTTAAATGGAGGCGTGGGGGGGTGTGTGTCAGCTTCTAAATGGGCCATCCAGTCTTCTGCTCACCTGGATGGGGTACTCCCAAAAGAGGAAGAACTGGTCAGGGCTGTGAAGACCAGTGTCAGCCTAGTCTGCAGTGACCATGTGGTCTCCCACATCCCCAGGGACGAGGGGAAGGAGATTAGCAGAGCACAGACCCTGCACATGAGGGAATGAGACTTTGGCCTCCTGCGGGCACTGGCAGGTGGGATGCCATGGGGGCAGTGTCAGGGCCCTGAGAGCATCCATCGGCCTTCATGGCCCTGACCAGCATAACCTGCAGCCTCCACCTGCATCCCTGTCCATGGGCCCAGGAGCCCATTGAAGCCCACTTTCAGCCCCAGCTTGATCTGCACTGCAGGTGTATGGGTCTCCAGTCACAGCCATAGACACAGCCTGGGCTGTCCATGGACCTTGTCGATTCAGACTTGCAGATTCACTTCCTAGCTGGATTCTTTGTGGGGTGTACAATGAAATGACACCATCACCCTCCAGCTGCCACACCACAGCTGATTCATGGAGGCCTAGGGCCTTTCTGCTGCCTTTCTTCTCATCACTTGGTCAGGTTTTGGCAGGAGAGCAAGGAAAAGCAGGTGAGGAAAAGCAGGGTGCCAACGATTGAAAGCAGAGAGCAGAGCCTTCACATGTGAAATGATCTAAAGCCTATACCAGTTCAAAAGTGTTTTCTTCAGCTCCTTCCTATGAGGCATTGAATCTGTAGCAGGAACGTGGAAGCTCTGAGATGCCTCCATATCCCTCTCTTTGAGCAATGAGGTTGATAGTACCCAAGTCAGAGGCTTTCTTTCAATTCTGTTTACAGTCTAAAGCACTCCATGGTCTGGAGATATGCCAGGGAACTTGCATAAGGAACCCACTCCTTGGAAAAGAAGGTGCATGTTCCCAGGAATCTCAGGAGGCATGGCCTACCGATAGCGGTGTTCAGGGAGCTGGTGAGATGCCTCGTCTCCAGTTCTGTGATGGTGACCTGGTTTGTGTGTAAATTCTCTCTGTGGATGCTGACATTTCCTGAGCAACCTGGTCTGATCTCAGAGCTGGCCCTGCTTTGAGCTGGGCATTGCACTTGAGACCTCCAGAGCTCCCTTCCACCCTGAATTATCCTATGATGTAGAGAGCCTCACCTCCAGCTTAATCTCTTCCTGTACAGCACGTGCCAAGGAACAAGCTCTTGGAAGGCTTGGCAGGAGGAGACTGCTGGGGGACTCTAGTCCATCCTCCACGTAGCTGTGACTTTGCGGAGCTGAAACCTGAAGAGCTCCAAAGGTGGAGGTCACAGCAGTGCTCCTTCTAGTCCATGTTATTTTTTCTAAGGCTCAGCCCAAAACTCCCAGGAGGCACTTTGTGGCTGTTTCCTCTGTCAGTTCTTTGGCCACTGCAGAAGAGAGCTCGGCTCCCTCATCTCTCAAGGTAGGTAGGTGCAGGCTCTTATGAGGTTGCCCAATGCCTTCCCTTCAGCCAGCTAGAGAGGCCCAGTTCGCTCAGACTCTCCTACAGCTCAGGCTTTAGGCTCCTCACTCCATTTTGGCAGACCTCCCCCGGACACTCTCCATTTTCTCCATTTTCCTTTTGGAATGCGAAGCCCACTGGCTCCTACGGCAGCCATCATGACTCACAGGCCCTTCTCCTCCAGGCACTCCTTGGCCTGCGTGGTCACCGCCCATGCTGCTGCACGGAGTTGTTCTGCAGCTTTTCCTTCTAAATCTTCAAGTTTCGGCTGGCCAAATCCCCAGGTGTGTCAAGGTCCCTCTGGAATGAACCTCCAACATTGAAAGTACCTGTGCTGATGTTCATCCTGAGCCATGGTGCCTCTAACAAGGTGATAACTCAGGTAGCTACAGGACACTACAGATGAGAAAAAGAGTACTAGTGTAGTGTAGTTGCTAATCAAGGCAGAAAGCAACGTTTAACCACCTCAGAAACACCAAATAAGGGTTCAAAGGGAGAATGTGCAGGGCCTGTGAGGAAATGGATAAAAGGGGTTGTCTTTTTGCATGGGAGGGGATAAGGAGTAGGACTGGAGAGGTGGGAAGGGAGTGACAAGGGAATGAATGGTGAAGCAAAGGAAATGGTCAGGACAGTTTGGGGATACCTGTCAAGCAGGCCTGCACCTGAGCAGCAGTGCCTGGAGCAAGGCATGAGAGCTGCAGCTGCTCTGACTAAACTAAGAACCTGACTTACTTCCATGGTCACAGGGAACCTGAGAACTTTCCCTGCTGTCATCAAATGCAGACCTTGAGGACAAGAAACTGCTGCATCATTTTGGTTTCGACTTTCTTAAATGGGATTTCAGGAGGTGTCTATTCTGGCCTTCTGCTCGCAGCAGAATCAGATGTGGAGTCAGGCCACATTGCTCGAGGCTTTATCCATTGGGGGCTGGAAAACACCCAAGGGCAGAGACGGCACAACGTCTGTGTGAAACCTGTTCCAATGCTTGGATGCCCTCATGGAGAAAAAGATTTTACTTATCTCTGTGTTGAACCTTCCTTATTTCATCATCTAACTATTGTCTATTATACAATGACCCTTTCTAAAGTCATCTTTTCAGCAGACTGTCTAGACAAAGGCCCTTTCCATTGCGCTCCAGTTTTCTCCTCTCCCTGCTCTTTGTTCATTCACATTCCTGTCACCCACCCAAAGCTGCTGCTTTGACATCAGGGAGTTAAAAGCTTGCCCTGTCATTAAGTAGTCTAATTGTCTCTTTAGCCAACTCTTTAGTTATGTTTATATCTATATATCTATATATCTACTGACCTACCTACCTACCTGTCTAAAACATTTCTCATAAGATTATCCCTTGTAGAAAGGCAACGTCATTAGAGGCAGCTTGTAGTAAGCATATGGTGCAGAGTGTGTTTTATTGCACGATGAAACTTTATCGTGCTTGACTTTTCTTTGCTTGCAAATAGGCAAAAAAAATCTGTGCCTGTGTGCAGCCATTTCTCTAAGGAAAGCAAGTGCGGGTTGGTACAAAGGAGCTGTAACATCCAGCTGCAGAATTCAGTGGAGAAGTCTGATGTAAGGGAAAGTCCCCGGTGGCCAATGAGAGAAATGGTGGGGCTGGGGAGCTGAGGTGAAGGTTGTCCATGCTGTGTCAGACCTCAAGGGACTGCTTTTCCTCCTGTCCAGGCGTCCTTAGGAGAGACCCTGGAGCAAGATCTACTGGGGAATGCTGCCATCACCTCTTCTCTAAACTGAAAAGTAGTAAAATACACCCTTGGAAATAAAACCTCCTCTTTGTTAGAAGTTCTTTGAAATCTTTCTCCACAACTACACTGGGAAACAGCTCCAATTATCTGTACAACTCTTGAAGACTTGAAGAAAATCACAGGGAGAGAGATGGCTCGTTAGGGCTTACTTGATTTTAATGAGTCCCATGGTGTATTTGGTGCTGAGTAACAAACCTCAGGTACTGAGAGGAGATTGCACAAACCTCTCAAAGACTCAGTGACCCGATTTCTCTACCTCCTCCCCCTCTAGCAGAATGGGGGGACGGAGAATGGGGGTTGTGGTCAGTTCATCACACATTGTCTCTGCCCCTCCTTCCTCCTCACGGAGGACTCCTCACGCTTCCCCCGCTCCAGCGTGGGGTCCCTCTCCTAGGAGACAATCCTCCGTGAACTTCTCCAGCTTGAGTCCTTCCCACAGGCTACATTTCTTCATGACCTGCTCCAGCGTGGGTCCCTTCCACGAGGTACAATCCTTCAGGAACAGACTGCTCCAGCATGGGTCCCCCAGCGGAGTCACAAGTCCTGACAGAATAACCGCTCCAGCGCTGGCTCCTCTCTTCATGGGTCCACAGGTCCTGCCAGGAGCCTGCTCCAGCGCTGGCTTCCCACAGGGTCACAGCCTCCTTCAGGTGTCTCCACCTGCTCCGGCGTGGGGTCGTCCGTGGGCTGCAGGTGGATATCTGCTCCACCATCAACCTCCATGGGCTGCAAAGGAATCTGCTCTGGCGCCTGGAGCACCTCCTCCCCCTCCTTCTGCACTGACCTTGGTGTCTGCAGAGTTGTTCCTCTCAGTCGCTCTCTTTTTCTTCCTTCTTAAATATGTTATCACAGAGGCACTGCCACAGTTGCTGATAGGCTTGGCCTTGGCCAGCATTGGGTCCATCTTGGAGCCGGCTGGCATCAGCTCTATCGGACACAGGGGAAGCTTCTAGCAGCTTCTTGCAGAAGCCACCCCTGTAGCCCTCCCGCTACCAAATACATGACTCTGTGTGTGTGTGTTTGTCTGTGTGTGTGTGTTTGTGTGTGTGTGTGTGTGTGTATGTGTTTCTCCATGGGGTAACTGGAAGGATGAGGGAATCCCAGGGCCAGCTCCTGGATAGATGGAGAGTTTAAGATCAGCTCCTGGAGACATCACTACTGTACGTATGGGCTTTCCCATAGCCCCTGCAGAAACTGTGATACATGTTCATACCCGCATCTTCCAAAAGCCTTCAAAATCGTGTGAATCCTGGTGAATTTTGAATGTGTGCTTGCTTTCATCCTAGGACTGCTGACTCCCCAAAAGCCTCACAATCATTGCACCAGAAATTGCATTAAGTTGTCTGATAGGTGTCCAGAGGGAAATGCAGCTCGAGGAGAGTGGCATGACTACTGCATGCAGGGAAGGGAATACAATGATTTGGCTAGCAGGCAAGGATTTGGGTCCTCTGTGCTGTAGGCACTACAAGGGACACCATACAAGGCAGTGGTGCGTGCTCAGCGTGAACAAGGTCAACTGCATCTGAGGCCATGGTAGGAGAAGCTCTGCCACCCCAGACATCTTGAGTTTTCATCCCCCTGCAGTGAGCCGTGGTGTGGTGACATCTGGACCGGTGTGTCCCTCTGTGGGGATTGCTGCTGTAGAGAGGTGGGGAGGAACTGGAGAGTGCCCCGAGGAGGTCTGCACATGTCCTGTACTTTAGGCCTCAACCCCATCTTTGCCGACCTCTTCCATACCCACTCAACCCTGGGAACATGCCGCTCCTGGAGAACCACTGCGCCCTCCAGGCAGCTCCAGATTCCTCTCCTAGACGATGGGTGTCCTTAATGTCACCTGTGTGAGAGCCCTGGGTACACCCCTCAGTTACACTCACCATCTTACCTGTCATCAGACACCGACTGGTGACGCATAAATCCCGTCCGACGTCTCGTCTCTAAAAGGTCACAAACAGACGCTGAGCTTTTTGCTCCCAAACACATGGAGGAAGAGGAATTTCAGTGGGGCAGTTCCTCATGCCTCTTTGGAGAAAGAGCCCAGAGAGAAAGCACTGCACTGGGGAGATCCCACTGTATTATCAAGATGCTACGAGTCACGCTAACTCTGAGCAGTGTTGAACATACTTTTATAAAGGCAGCCAGGCTCACTTATACATGCAAAGTTGGTACATGACTCAGATACAGTGACGTAAATGCAAATATTTGTGAAGAAAGAAACATAAAAACCATGAATGAAAAATATCAACAGCATGATAATTATAATGATATTATAATGATATTTAAACCAAATGAAACCAAACCAAAAAAAACCCCAAAAAACCCAACCTCACAACAAACAAACAAACAAAAGCTGGAATCAGATACACTGGGAATCATTTGTGGACAGAGGTGGTAATTCTGTCACTGTAGCAAAATGTCCTTGGAATCATTTTCTCAAGGGCATCCTTGAGCTCCCGGTTCCTCATGCTGTAAATAGTGTGTCACTACTGGAGGTACCACAGAGTACAGAACAGCTACCACCAGATCCAGAGATGGGGAGGAGATTGGGGGGACTTCAGGTGGGCAAACACGGTACTGCTGCTAAACAGGGAGACCACGGCCAGGTGAGGGAGGCACGTGGAAAAGGCTTTGTGCCGTCCCTGCTCAGAGGGGATCCTCAGCACAGCCCTGAAGATCTGCACATAGGACACCACAATGAAAACAAAACACCAAATGCTAAACAGGCACTAACCACAATAAACCCAGCCTCACTGAGGTGGACATCTGAGCAGGGGAGCCTGAGGATCTGGGTGATTTCATGTCGGAACAGGTCCAGGGCATTGCCCTGGCAGAGGAATAGGGAACAATTATTGATACTTGGCAGGAGAGAAATCCCCATATTGCTATGCTGCTGGAGGCATTGACCCACAAATCTCGAATGCTGACATGTGGGAGTTTCAGGCCAGAGGGACCTTCACACCCTCGCGCCTTTGGCCAACAGAAAGGCAAGGTCTGCATCTGGAGCAGAATAAACCGCATGCATGAGGACCATGACGTGCCTGGCTGAGGAGTGTCCTGAGGAGAAGGGCATGGGAGTTATGATGGATGCCATATGAGCCAGTGGGTTTCCCATTTTGAAAGGTGGATGGAGAAACTGGAGAATGTCCAGAGGCAGTTTGTCATGATGAGAGTTGGGGCCTAAAGCACGAGCCGTGTGGAGAGGCAGAAGGAACTGGGTCTCTTTAGTCTGCTGAAGGTGAGGAGCAGGGCACTCAAAGGCAGCTGAATCCTGGCAGAGGCAACAGCCACAAGTTTCCTCCTGGGACCTTCACACTGGGCCTTCAGAAAGAGTGAACAGAGGGTGCTGCTGATGGCAGCAGGACACCCAGAACTCTCTGTGATCTCCATCTTTGGAGGTCTTCAGTTTCCAGCCAAGCTGACTGTGGGACTGGCGATACCCCACCCTTTGCTGGGAGGCTGGACCAGAGATCCCAGCGCTCCCTTTCCCAACAACCCTTCCATAAGCCTGTGCCTTGCAGTGTGCCCCAGGAGAAAGGATTCAGCTGGAGGTGGGGGTCTCTGCAGCAGGGGGTCATAGGACGATTCAGGGTGGAATGCTCCTGTACTCAGGAGGTCTCTAGTTCTACCTTTGGTTCCAAGCAGGGCCAGCTCGGAGGTCGGAGCAGGTTGCTCCATAGACATCAGCATCCCAGTACAGAGGCTGCACGTGTGCCAGGCATTGAATCCACCGTTATGGAAATGGACACAAAGCCTTTGAGCGGCTCCTTGAACCCAGGAATCGGTATGCCATGCCTCCCGAGCTTCCCAGGAACACCTAAGCTTTCTGTGCAGAGGAATGCGAGTCCACTTTCCCTGTCCTGGCCAGTCTCCTGGCAAATGTGGTGCTGTAGGTTCTGAAGAGAACCAGAAGAATCTCTTTGAGGAGGTTAGTTTCATTTTACATGCTGAATTGCAGGGCAGATGAAGGGAGCTCAGAGCTTCCAGGCTCCCTGCCGCACAGTTAGGACATCAGAGACTGGAAATGCAGGTAGCGGTGTTGTGTTAGCGTACACCACGTGGAAATGTTGTCTTCCTTTGTGCTTTTGCATAAGCTGGGGTCTGTCCCTTGGCCGCCTGTGGCTAAAAAAGCAACAGCTCCCCTCTTCCACCTCCCTCTCCTCCACACAACAGGGAGGAGAGAGATGAAGCAGGGATAATTTAAGGGCAATACTGTCTAAGAAGTGTAATATTGAAATGGTAACAGTGAGAGAAGCAGCACTGCGTTTTAAGAACTTCATGCCAGAGGCTAACTGCTGAGAACTTATGGCTCTTTTGTAAAGTAGAAATGAATGTTGGGAATGAAATTGAAGTGCTTTGATTAATCCTAATGAAGAAAAAGAAGGAATTCCATTAGAGCACTGTGCTGTTCGTGTTATTAGTGACAGGACCACTAATTCCTTAAACAACCTTGAGAGCTTCTTTATTTTCCTCCTTTCCAAAGCTTAGTCTACTCAGATTGCCAGAGGACTACCTCCAATCTCTGCAACCCAAAGCTCTCCAGCCTTCTCTCATCAAAGGTCTTTTACCCCGGGACATATCTCACCATCACTTCAATACGCTGCCCGGGGTCTATTTTTCAGGTGGGTGAGGTCAGGCTATTCCTTTGCAAAGCCTTCCCTACAAAAGTCTTGTCTAGGTGCTGATCCCACTGTAGCACCTCATGCTGGGCACCACTCCAGCCTCCTTCTGCAGAGCTCCAGTGGATGGGCAATTTTCCTGTTTCTGTCCTACCCATTCACCTTCCCAATCTTTTTGTATTGTTTGCTTATCGAATATTGTCTCAGGAAACACATTTGTCCTCCACAGCATCAGCCATTTGCAATTGCAGGCTGAGATATTTCCCCTCGTGGAGCAGACATTGTGCAAAGCTGCTCCATTTGGGGAAACCCACTTCATGCTGCATAGGCATTTGGGCTACAACCCCCCACTGGCTCATTTTTTAAAGAGACAGTTTCAGACTGGCAAAGCAGATTCAGTACATAAATGCGTGTGCTGGTTTTGGCTGGGACGGAGTTAATTTTCTCCATAGTAGCTTGCATGGGGCTGTGTTTTGGATGTGTGCTGACAACAGTGTTGATAACACAGGGATGGTTTAGTTACTGCTGAGAAGTGCTTGCACGATGTCAAGGCCTTTTCTGCTCCTCACACCATCCCACCAGCGAGAAGTTTGGAGGGGACACGGCTGGGACAGCTGACCTCACCTGACCAAGGGATATTCCATACCATATGACATCGTGTTGAGCCATAAAAGCTGGTGGAAAAAGAAGGAAGGAGAGGGCATTGGGAGTGACGGTGTGTGTCTTCCCAAGTAACCATTGTGCGTGATGGAGCCCTGCTTTCCTGGAGATGGCTGAACACCTGCCTGCTGATGGGAAGTGATGGAGGAATTCCTTGTTTTGCTTTGCTTGTGTGCACGGCTTTTGCTTTACCTAATAAACTGCCTTTATCTCAGCCCCCCAGTTTTCTCACTTTTACCCTTCCGAGTCTCTCCTGTCCCACCAGGGTGGGGAGTGAGCAAGCTGCTGTGTGGTGCTTAGTTGCCGACTGGTATTAAACCATGGCAAAAAGACACTCCACGGGTCCCTGGGACTCTATCCCAGTGCTGGACTTTCCCCCCGGTGACTTTTTTTGTTTATTCTTTCTGTCAAGTTAGTGAAGCATTACACAACTCAGTGCAAGACATCATAGCAGGGGAAGATGACCTTCATGACTTTTAATGTTTTTAGGTTGATTCCATGCGGTGACACTCTAGACAGTCCATGGGGTCTAGCAAGTGATTTCTCAAACCTGAGGGTAGTCATCTCTTCATCGGTTGTGTCACCTTTGGGCCTCATTGACTACTGACCACGATTCGACTATTTCCCTTTAACTTTACATTGGTCAGACAGAGCTTGAAGGAGCTGTTTGCATTAATCACGGTGGGGCATGACATACCAGGAATGCCTCAGGCCACCTTCCCCCTTCTTGAGGAGGATGGAAGCCAGGCTGGACATGTGGGGTTTTTTGGGGCAAATGTGCGATGCCTTTTTTCAGACAACCACGTACCCCAGTGGTGCATTTGGGACTATTTGGGGCTATTTTACATACTCTGTAGTATCACTTTGTCCATAGGAGTCTCTTCAAGGCAATTCTCACTTCCTTGTTCCTCAGGCTATAGATGACAGGGTTAAACATGGGGGTCACAATTGTGTAGAACAGGGCAAGGTACTTGTCAGGGTCTACAGAATCCCTTGACCGTCGCTTTAAGTAGACGATTGTGGCTGAGCCATAGAAGAGTGTCACCACCCCGAGGTGTGAAGAGCAGGTGGAAAAGGCTTTGTGTCTGCCCAGAACTGAAGGTATTCTCAGAATTGCCCTGATAATTTTAATGTAAGAAATAACTATGAAGGAGAAGGGAAGGATCGCAAAGACCAGGATGATGGTGTACAGCATCACTTGGTTCCAGAAAGTGTCTGCACAGGCCAGTTCCAGCAGAGGGGGGACATCCCAGAAAAAGTGGCGAAGGTCCAGGGATGCACAGAAGGGCAAAGTGAACACCTGGTAGGTCTGTCCTACTTGCACTGGTACGACGACCACCCACCACCCCACCAGCAGTCTGATGCAGACACCCCTGCTCATGATGAGGGTGTAGTGCAGGGGGGTCTCAGATGGCTATGTAGCGGTCGTAGGCCATGGCAGCCGGGAGAAGGCATTCGATGCTGCCCAGCAAAACCAGGAAATAGAGCTGGGCAGCACAGCCAAGGAAGGAGATCCTGCCGTCTTCCGTCAGGAAACCCACCAGCATTTTTGGCAGAGTGACTGACGTGTAGCAGATCTCCAGGAAGGACAGGTTCCTCAGGAAGGCACTCCTTTTGGTCAGTTGAAGACCTCTATAGGATGCCCTGGAGCTAAGGTATAGTTACAGTTTCAGTTGTCATAAACGTGGGCATCTGCTGTCATTTCACCTGGCCAAAGAAATTTCCCACCAGCCTCCAAGGTGATGGCCCCAGATGCTGCCCTGTCTCTAGGAAGTGCTCCATTAGATCTTGCAGTTACCAGCACACATCTTGGTCACCTCTGGCATCTCAAAGATAACCAGGTGTTGTGTCTCAGCAGTTCACTCATGGCCTTTATCTTCATGAATTACCATGGGAGCTGGGACAAGCAGCTCACATGCAGGTGCCTGTTTTGTGCCCACCTTAACTGAGGCAAGAGGAATCCGACATCCTGAGGGTTTGTGGCAGGGAGCTGAGTCCCCTTCCAGCCCCAGGACTATAAAACTACACCTGAGATGCGTCTAATGACTCGGGTGCATCCCTTCCCTCAGCAGAGGTAAAGGAGATCCCTCCTGGTCACTGTCTTGGTTTCCTGTCTCTAATGATGGGACATGAAAAGGTGAATCTTGGACATGACTCAGTCTGTTTGGAGAAATGACTCTACTGGAAAGAAGTGTCCTTCCCCAGCGGAGGGAGGGAACATCAGTGATTGCTTCAGCCTGTTTCACAGCAGGTTCCCCCAGAGCCCCAGGGACATTCTCTGAGGGAGCCCAGAGGGGGCAGAGAAAGTGCTGCCTTGGGCTGGTCCTCTGCTGCTGAGCTGGGCTGGGCTCCTGGGATGGAGGGAGCTCATGGCAAGCGGGCAGCGCTGCAGAGAGACAGCTCTGCCCAGGAGCAGCTCCTCTGCAAAGCGCAGCAGGGCTGAGGGCACTGCCTGCAGGCAGCGAGGGCAGAGGGGGAAACGGCAGAGATATTACAGGCACTGTGGAGTGGGCTAATGCTGAGAGTTCGCTGTTGGAGAAATCTACACAGGCCTTGACACGGTAAGTGTCTGGCTCCAGGTCAATACACAAATGTCCTGGAGGGGCTTCCTAGAGCTCACACATCTTGCTGCAGCTAAGATCTGGCAGGACGGCAATCAGAGTTTCTTTACTGTGGAGAAGGACATGCTCCAGAGCAGGGCTTCTGCGTAGCACCATCAGAGGGACAGCACACGAAGTTTCCCTTCTCCTGGGGCTGGCTGCAAGGGTGTGCAGCCAGGTGTGCAGCCAGGGGTGCCCAGGGCTGTCCTTCAGAGCAGGGTCCCTGCACCCCAGGGGCTGTGTGCTGGAGCAGGGACTCTGCTGCCTGCCAGGGTCAGCACTCAGCCTGCCTGGGGAGCTCCCCACAGCACCTGGGGATAAGCTCTGGGTGGAAGGGGTGATGCCTGGCAGGGCAGAGGCCTTCTGGAGTCAAGAGGGTGTTGCATGGGTCAGAGGTGCTCACAGGTTCAGATCCCCCGCCAGGGCATTTGCAGAGGGTCCTTTTGAAGCAGGACATCAAGGCAACATGTACCTGAAAGTGCAGGAACCTGTGCTTTCAGTTTTCCGCTCTTCATTGGCTGGGGGGCAGTGGGAGATGGGAATTTATTTTTCTGCTCTGGTGAAGGCACGGAGACCCCAGTTCTAATTCAGACTTCTCTGAACTGCTGCTGAGCCCCCGCACACACAGAGATGTCCCTGCTTCCAGGAGGGGTCTGCAGGGCAGAGCTGAGCACAAAGTGGGTGCGATGGGGTCTGTGAGCACTGACAGGGAGGAGATGTGGGGACAGAGAAACAAATCCCGGCAGGAACAGCTCCAGGCTGCAGAGATATGGGCAGGGAGTGAGAAGAAGCTGCTGCCAGAAATGCCAGGGGAGGGGGGGGGAATTCAGGCACCTCTGTGCCATTTGCTACAGCGCCGACGCCTTCCCCGGAGCAAGCCCCTGATCTCTTCTGCCACACAGCAGGGCCTTCACCTTGAAGGCCATGTGCTCCACGGCATGAGTTACCTCCTCGGCAGATGGACCCCTGATGAGGGGAATCTCCCAAGTGCTCATCCGTTTGTCCCCGTACTGCCTCCATCAACAGGGGCATTGGGGAATTTCTCCAGTTCCCCCCTCCTCTTCATGCTGCCTTTCTTCCCACCTAAGGTGGGAGCTCCGGGCAATGCTGCTTGCAGGGCTCAGTGAGCCAACTCACTGTTCCGGACAGGTGATCTTGAGGACATTCGGTTATTTCCCTGGGCCATCCTGCTGTGCTGCAGGCTGTCTTCCAGAAGGGCACAGCCTTCCCGTTCCGTCTGTGTGTTACGTAGCAGCCCCTCAGTACTAAGGCCATGGAAATGCTGCTGGCAGGGTGTATGCAAGCACCTGTGATGAGCCCCCTGCGTCCCTGGCTGGGAGGGGAGGGCTGAGCTGAGACAATGTGAGGAGTTTGGAGATGGGCACTTGGGAACTGCATTCACCCCATTGTCCATTTTCTTCTCAGGGGGGTCTGGGTGCAATCGCTCTCCAGCTCAAGGAGGTGACAGCCTAGGGTAACTGAGACCAGGTCTGACGGACAGACTGTCCCTCGGCACAAAGGGACAGTCCCTTTGCCACACAGGACCCACAAGGTTTCTCTCAGCGACAAGCAGAAGTGCCACTTGGGGGATCCTCAGCCAGCTCCCACCCGAATTCACTAAATGGACCAGCAAAAGGTCTTTCTGAAAGGAAAGAGGCGGTTTGGGGGGTTTCCATGAGAACTGGAAGAAATACTTCTCTGAGATGTCTACCCTAACTTGTCACTACTTCTTCCTCCTTTGACAGGTCCCAATGCCCAGAGACAGCAAATGTCCAATGACAGCTCCATCACCCAGTTCCTCCTCCTGGCATTCGCAGACACATGGGAGCTGCAGCTCTTGCACTTCTGGCTCTTCCTGGGCATCTACCTGGCTGCCCTCCTGGGAAACGGCCTCATCATCACTGTCATAGCCTGTGACCACCACCTCCACACCCCCATGTACTTCTTCCTCCTCAACCTCTCCCTTCTAGACCTGGGCTTCATCTCCACCACTCTCCCCAAAGCCATGGCCAGCTCACTCTGGGACAACAGATCCATCTCCTACTCAGGATGTGCTGCCCAGCTCTTTTTCTTTCTCTTCTTTATTGTAGGGGAGTATTGTCTTCTCACCATCATGGCCTACGACCGCTACGTTGCCATCTGCAAACCCCTGCACTACGGGACCCTCCTGGGCAGCAGAGCTTGTGCCCACATGGCAGCAGCTGCCTGGGGCAGTGGGTTTCTCTATGCTCTGCTGCACACGGCCAATACATTTTCCCTACCCCTCTGCCATGGCAATGCTGTGGGCCAGTTCTTCTGTGAAATCCCCCAGATCCTCAAGCTCTCCTGCTCAGATGCCTACCTCAGGGAAGTTGGGCTAATTGTGGTTAGTGTCTGTTTAGGATTTGGGTGTTTTGTTTTCATTGTGGTGTCCTATGTGCAGATCTTCAGGGCCGTGCTGAGGATCCCCTCTGAGCAGGGACGGCACAAAGCCTTTTCCACGTGCCTCCCTCACCTGGCCGTGGTCTCCCTGTTTATCAGCACTGGCATATTTGCCTACCTGAAGACCCCCTCCATGTCCTCCCCATCCCTGGATCTGGTAATGGCAGTTCTTTACTCGGTGGTACCTCCAGCCGTGAATCCTCTCATCTACAGCATGAGGAACCAGGAGCTCAAGGATGCAGTGTGGAAACTGAGGACGGGATGATTTTCAGAAGCAATAAACTGTTCATCATCATCTCCATATCACTCATAATATAACTCATTGCAGCCCCAACCTGTCTTCTGAAGTTTTTGTTGCTTTTGTTTTGGGGGGGATTTTGGTTTTTTTCTTTTGTTTTACTGATGATAATGTGGTCCACAAAGCAATGTCATTATTCATCCCTCTTCTGCATCAGGATCTACCTTTCCTGTGTGATCCAGAGAGTGTGTTAATGAGAAGCAAGACTGTCTGTACATTTAAAGAAATCAAAGGACCCTGCAGTGACTGGTTTGTTTGAGATCCTTCCTGAGAGACCTTTCTGGAGCTGCAGGGCAGTGCCTGTGTGCACAGGTGGAGGGGAAAAGAGTCCCAGCACAGGAGCACTGCCAAGCAGCACCAGCGCTTGGTCTTTCCTGAGCTGCTCTCTTTTCACTTCCACACTCTCTTTCTGAGCTCTTGTTTTGGTGCAAGGCCTGAGAGCACTGGCAGCTTGGTCAGAGTCCTGCTGCGTGGCAGTCTTGTGATCATAGGCAGGGACAGGCAATGGGCACTACTATGACAGAGTTTGCCCCCATAACAGTGTTTCTGTCAGACAAGGGGACCTCCTGAGGCAGTGCCTGAAGGCGTAGGTCTTCCTTCAAAGTGGCTGTGAAGAACAAGCGCAAGAAAGTGCCCTGGTGAGGAAAACACCAGTGAACAGACCAAGTGTTTGAATGTGCAGGGTGGGGGAACGCACGCAGCAGTGTCCTCGCACAGCCAGTCCTCCTGGGATAGCCTTGAAGGACCAGCAGAGCAGGGTCTGGCCTGTGCCTGTGGTCACTGGACACCCCAAGGAAAGTGCCCCAGGGCAATCATCACAGGCCAGCCCCTTGCAACCACCATTCCCAACACTGGCTTCTCACTCCAGCTCAGAGAGGTGGTTTGTCCCTCCTGTTCAGAAGGAGGACACTGCATGACTAGGTCAGAAGTCCACGTCTACATTTTACAGACGAGATAGAAGCATGCACATCATGTGCATGTGGGGACATGAACCTGAGTGAGCATGAATGCCATCAGCTGTTCCTCAGAGGTGCCATGAAGGCTTGTGGGACAGACAGTGTCTTGAGGTCACTTCACTGTGAGAGTAACTTCCCCTGGGAAACCACCTGAATGCAGCACTGGGATGGGCTTCCTTGGACCTAAGTCCCGGTGTCCATTCCTCATGCCGTGGGGCATCTCAGATGAGTGCAGGGCAGGGCGACACACTGCAGGGCTGAGGTGCCTCCCAGCCTCCTCCCGGAGTGGCAACAAGAGGCCAGAGAGACACTGTGACTGCTGCGATGCACTGCCTCTGTGTCTGCAAGGGAAGGACTCGTGGCTCTGAAGACCCCTGTGTATATGAGGAGTCAATGAGGCCAACTCAGGTGCGGACATCTCACAGGGCCTTGACGTTTCTATTTGTGACTGCAGGAACAACCCCCAACTTCCCCTTGAGATTCCTCTCACCCGCCTTGGACAGGCTCATTGCAAATACTCCTGTCTGCTCGCGTCACCCTTTCTGGATTGTGCCCTCAAACGTGTCAGAGCAATCAGAGAGGTTCTGGGATCCTCAGAAAAGGCAGACATCAAACATTTCTTCAAGAAGGGCAAGGAGGAGGATTGGGAGAATTACAGGCTGGTCAACCTCACCTTAGTCCCTCAGAAGGTGATGGGCCAAATACACCTGCAGGGATTTACAGGCACTTGAAGGAGAAGGAAGGGACTGCCGAACCCACATGGGTAGGGGCAAGAAGGGCATGTTTCGTACCTGGACCTTAGCAAGGGCTTTGACATGGTCTCCATAGTCTCTATACAGTCGGATTGGGCCAACCCGTTGAATGTCTTTATTAACTCCCTGTATAATGTGACAGAGGGCATTTTCAGCTCCTTTGTGGATGATGCCAAACTGGGCAGAGCCTCTGAGCGACCTCATCAGGTTAACCCTGCCTTGAGCAGGATAGCCGGACAAGATGAACTTCAGGGCTCTCTTCCAACCTGAGTTATTTGATGATTCCATGAGTCTCTCCCTTGGAGAGCTTTTGGAGACAGAATCGACAAAACAAAGAGGCAGCAGTAGAGATATAAAATGCAGCGGTAGAAATACAGCAGTTCCTCTGAGGAACATTTCTCCACTCAAATTGTTGGTAGGAAATCTACTGGATAAATTTGATGAAAGCAGCTTACTTTTACCTGCTCAGGTACTGGGCCACAAAGAGGGTGATGGTTGGATATGGTATGATGTGGTCAATTGTGTATAAGTACCTCATAATCCAGTAGGAAGCAAATGGGGAGGTGAGGTCAGTTCTGCCTCTGGAGGTGATAGGCCAGCAGCAGGAACGTGGCTGAGAAAGGGACTCTGAGGTCACTTCACTCTGAAATAGCTGATAGGCCAGACCTTGGCCCATGGCTGGGATACGTGCTTTAAAGCTCACATCTGACAGCGTCTCTGACAGGCCAGCAGAAGGCACCTGGTTGGCACATTGTCTGTGAGATCCCATCTGCCAAAGGACCTAGGCTTAGTCCAGGAAGGGGGCTTATATCTTGGTGGTCAGGTCTGTTCTGCCTGAGAACATGATGGGACAGCAGCAGGCACACGGCTTGGTCGTGTCTATCATCTGAGAAGCTGAAAGGCTAGCAGCCTTGGGAGATCATGGTGAGGTTACTTCTGCCTGGTCAGGTGAAAGGCCTCAAGAAGACTGGTGGGTTGGGATGCCTGCCTGAAGGGTTGTTTCTCAGATGGTGGAGCTTTCCTTGGAGGTAGGAAACAACAGGAGAGAGAAACGCTGCCACACAGTGCAGCGTGGAAGGTGGAGACTGGACATGAGGAGGAAGAACTGTCACTCCAAGGGTAGTGCTGTGGTACAAGAAGTCATCCCGAAGGAGTGTGAGATCAGTCCATCTCTGTGTGTTTCAAGGAACAGAGCGTGAGGGTGGACAGATGTCCGTGAATGTATGGAAATGCCAGGGTGAGAGCAAGGTGAGGAAGTGAGATGGGTGTCTACAGTGTGCAGGAAAAGAAGCAGCTGTGGGACAGCGTAGGACAACGTGTGGTGGAGATGGCAAAGGGCGCTGGCAAGGCTGGAAGTCGCCAAGAGAACCCAAGTCTGTGTCCCCTTGGCAATCGTCTCTGCCACCAAGGCCTGTGAGGAGACATGTTGTCCTAAGGCACTGGGGGGGCCTCGTTGCCTCCTTGCACACCCCCAGTAAGGCTGGGAACTGCCATCCCGTTGTCCTTCACTCAGCACGACACCCCCCACATCCCACTGCCCCAGGAAGAGCCCTGAGCAAGGCGTGAAGGACAGGATCTGCCTTCCCAGGGGCTGGGGGTCAGGCCTTGGCCCTTCTGCTTCATCAAACAAAAGCAGGGCTTCCTCTGCATCTCAGCTGCCTGTACATTACCTTTGCCTGCCTGCAATCATGGCCTCCAATTATCCCTTCTAATGAGTCCTCGGGGAGCCTTTGCTGGTCATGGTGCTCAGTGGGACTCAATGCTTCAAGGTACTCTGGGTTTTTTCCTTTTACACTGAGTCTTTGAGAGGTTTGTGCAATCTCCTCTCAGTACCTGAGGTTTGTTACTCAGCACCAAATACACCATGGGACTCATTAAAATAAAGTAAGCCCTAACGAGCCATCTCTCTCCCTGTGATTTTCTTCAAGTCTTCAAGAGTTGTACAGATAATTGGAGTTGTTTCCTAGTGTAGTTGTGGAGAAAGATTTCAAAGAACTTCTAACAAAGAGGAGGTTTTATTTCCAAGGGTGTATTTTACCACTTTTCAGTTTAGAGAAGAGGTGATGGCAGCATTCCTCAGTAGATATTGCTCCAGGGTCTCTCCTAAGGACGCCTGGACAGGAGGAAAAGCAGTCCCTTGAGGTCTGACACAGCATGGACAACCTTCACCTCAGCTCCCCAGCCCCACCATTTCTCTCATTGGCCACCGGGGACTTTTCCTTACATCAGACTTCTCCACTGAATTCTGCAGCTGGATGTTACAGCTCCTTTGTACCAACCCGCACTTGCTTTCCTTAGAGAAATGGCTGCACGTATATTTTTTTTTCCTATTTGCAAGCAAAGAAAAGTCAAGCACGATAAAGTTTCATCGACATTAAAACACACTCTGCACCATATGCTTACTACAAGCTGCCTCTAATGATGTGCATTTCTCCAAGGGATAATCATATGAGGAATGTTTTAGACAGGTAGGTGCCAAAAGCTAGATATAAACACAGCTAAAGAGTTGCTAAGAGCAAATTGGACTAGTGTCGTGATTTAATCTGGTCGGCACCTAAACCAACCCCACAGCTGTTCTCTAACTCCCCTTCCTGGGATGGGGGAGAGGACTGAAAATGGAAAAAAGGAAATCTCTATGGGTTGAGATAAAGACAGTTTAATAGGACAGAAAAGGATGATGATGATGTTAGTAATAACAACAATAATAATAATAGACTATACAAAACAAGTGATGAACAGCACAGTTTCTCACCACCTGAAGTCGATGCTCAGCAAGATCCCAACCTGCCCCGTCTCCTGGCAAGCCCCCAGTTCTATATGGAGAATGATGTCATAAGGTATGGAATATCCCTTTGGTCAGTTTGGGTCAGCTGTCCTGGCTGTCTCCCCTCCCAGCTTCTTGGTGCCCCCCAACTTCTCGCTGGCAGGCCATATGAGAAGATGAAAAGTCCTTGACTGCTTGGCAACAACTAAAACCATCAGTGTGTTATCAACAATACTCTCAAAACACAGCACTATCCCAACTGCTAGGAAGAAAATTAACTCTATCCCTGCTGAAACCAGGACAGCTACTTAATCACAGGGCAAGCATTTAACTCCCTGATGTCAAAACCAGCAGCTTGGGGTGGGTGACAGGAATGTG
>NW_026561975.1:0-75887 GCF_028858705.1 Grus americana
AGCAAGGCCTCGACATAGCACCTTACGTCACTCTACCCTCGCCAAAATCACCATTCACCCTCAAAACTCCAAACGTCGAGCCCCTGCTCCCAGGCCAAAGTGCCAGACCCAAAACGCGTGCCTGGCCTCAAACCTCCCTTGGTGGCCCTCGCACAGCACCACTCACACTGGGGCTGCGGGCTCGCCGAGACGAGCAAGGCCTCGACATAGCACCTTACGTCACTCTAACCCTCGGCCAAAATCACATTCACCCTCAAAACTCCAAACGTCGAGCCCCTGCTCCCAGCCAAAGGTGCCAGACCCAAAACGCGTGCCTGGCCTCAAACCTCCCTTGGTGGCCCTCGCACAGCACCACTCACACTGGGGCTGCGGGCTCGCCGAGACGAGCAAGGCCTCGACATAGCACCTTACGTCACTCTACCCTCGGCCAAAATCACCATTCACCCTCAAAACTCCAAACGTCGAGCCCCTGCTCCCAGGCCAAAGGTGCCAGACCCAAAACGCGTGCCTGGCCTCAAACCTCCCTTGGTGGCCCTCGCACAGCACCACTCACACTGGGGCTGCGGGCTCGCCGAGACGAGCAAGGCCTCGACATAGCACCTTACGTCACTCTACCCTCGGCCAAAATCAGCATTCACCCTCAAAACTCCAAACGTCGAGCCCCTGCTCCCAGGCCAAAGGTGCCAGACCCAAAACGCGTGCCTGGCCTCAAACCTCCCTTGGTGGCCCTCGCACAGCACCACTCACACTGGGGCTGCGGGCTCGCCGAGACGAGCAAGGCCTCGACATAGCACCTTACGTCACTCTCTACCCTCGGCCAAAATCACCATTCACCCTCAAAACTCCAAACGTCGAGCCCCTGCTCCCAGGCCAAAGGTGCCAGACCCAAAACGCGTGCCTGGCCTCAAACCTCCCTTGGTGGCCCTCGCACAGCCCCACGCACACTGGGGCTGCGGGCTCGCCGAGCCGAGCAAGGCCTCCACATAGCACCTTACGTCACTCTACCCTCGGCCAAAATCAGCATTCACCCTCAAAACTGCAAACGTCGAGCCCCTGCTCCCAGGCCAAAGGTGCCAGACCCAAAACGCGTGCCTGGCCTCAAACCTCCCTTGGTGGCCCTCGCACAGCCCCACGCACACTGGGGCTGCGGGCTCGCCGAGCCGAGCAAGGCCTCCACATAGCACCTTACGTCACTCTACCCTCGGCCAAAATCAGCATTCACCCTCAAAACTGCAAACGTCGAGCCCCTGCTCCCAGGCCAAAGGTGCCAGACCCAAAACGCGTGCCTGGCCTCAAACCTCCCTTGGTGGCCCTCGCACAGCCCCACGCACACTGGGGCTGCGGGCTCGCCGAGCCGAGCAAGGCCTCCACATAGCACCTTACGTCACTCTACCCTCGGCCAAAATCAGCATTCACCCTCAAAACTGCAAACGTCGAGCCCCTGCTCCCAGGCCAAAGGTGCCAGACCCAAAACGCGTGCCTGGCCTCAAACCTCCCTTGGTGGCCCTCGCACAGCCCCACGCACACTGGGGCTGCGGGCTCGCCGAGCCGAGCAAGGCCTCCACATAGCACCTTACGTCACTCTACCCTCGGCCAAAATCAGCATTCACCCTCAAAACTGCAAACGTCGAGCCCCTGCTCCCAGGCCAAAGGTGCCAGACCCAAAACGCGTGCCTGGCCTCAAACCTCCCTTGGTGGCCCTCGCACAGCCCCACGCACACTGGGGCTGCGGGCTCGCCGAGCCGAGCAAGGCCTCCACATCGCACCTTACGTCACTCTACCCTCGGCCAAAATCAGCATTCACCCTCAAAACTGCAAACGTCGAGCCCCTGCTCCCAGGCCAAAGGTGCCAGACCCAAAACGCGTGCCTGGCCTCAAACCTCCCTTGGTGGCCCTCGCACAGCCCCACGCACACTGGGGCTGCGGGCTCGCCGAGCCGAGCAAGGCCTCCACATAGCACCTTACGTCACTCTACCCTCGGCCAAAATCAGCATTCACCCTCAAAACTGCAAACGTCGAGCCCCTGCTCCCAGGCCAAAGGTGCCAGACCCAAAACGCGTGCCTGGCCTCAAACCTCCCTTGGTGGCCCTCGCACAGCCCCACGCACACTGGGGCTGCGGGCTCGCCGAGCCGAGCAAGGCCTCCACATAGCACCTTACGTCACTCTACCCTCGGCCAAAATCAGCATTCACCCTCAAAACTGCAAACGTCGAGCCCCTGCTCCCAGGCCAAAGGTGCCAGACCCAAAACGCGTGCCTGGCCTCAAACCTCCCTTGGTGGCCCTCGCACAGCCCCACGCACACTGGGGCTGCGGGCTCGCCGAGCCGAGCAAGGCCTCCACATAGCACCTTACGTCACTCTACCCTCGGCCAAAATCAGCATTCACCCTCAAAACTGCAAACGTCGAGCCCCTGCTCCCAGGCCAAAGGTGCCAGACTCAAAACGCGTGCCTGGCCTCAAACCTCCCTTGGTGGCCCTCGCACAGCCCCACGCACACTGGGGCTGCGGGCTCGCCGAGCCGAGCAAGGCCTCCACATAGCACCTTACGTCACTCTACCCTCGGCCAAAATCAGCATTCACCCTCAAAACTGCAAACGTCGAGCCCCTGCTCCCAGGCCAAAGGTGCCAGACCCAAAACGCGTGCCTGGCCTCAAACCTCCCTTGGTGGCCCTCGCACAGCCCCACGCACACTGGGGCTGCGGGCTCGCCGAGCCGAGCAAGGCCTCCACATAGCACCTTACGTCACTCTACCCTCGGCCAAAATCAGCATTCACCCTCAAAACTGCAAACGTCGAGCCCCTGCTCCCAGGCCAAAGGTGCCAGACCCAAAACGCGTGCCTGGCCTCAAACCTCCCTTGGTGGCCCTCGCACAGCCCCACGCACACTGGGGCTGCGGGCTCGCCGAGCCGAGCAAGGCCTCCACATAGCACCTTACGTCACTCTACCCTCGGCCAAAATCAGCATTCACCCTCAAAACTGCAAACGTCGAGCCCCTGCTCCCAGGCCAAAGGTGCCAGACCCAAAACGCGTGCCTGGCCTCAAACCTCCCTTGGTGGCCCTCGCACAGCCCCACGCACACTGGGGCTGCGGGCTCGCCGAGCCGAGCAAGGCCTCCACATCGCACCTTACGTCACTCTACCCTCGGCCAAAATCAGCATTCACCCTCAAAACTGCAAACGTCGAGCCCCTGCTCCCAGGCCAAAGGTGCCAGACCCAAAACGCGTGCCTGGCCTCAAACCTCCCTTGGTGGCCCTCGCACAGCCCCACGCACACTGGGGCTGCGGGCTCGCCGAGCCGAGCAAGGCCTCCACATAGCACCTTACGTCACTCTACCCTCGGCCAAAATCAGCATTCACCCTCAAAACTGCAAACGTCGAGCCCCTGCTCCCAGGCCAAAGGTGCCAGACCCAAAACGCGTGCCTGGCCTCAAACCTCCCTTGGTGGCCCTCGCACAGCCCCACGCACACTGGGGCTGCGGGCTCGCCGAGCCGAGCAAGGCCTCCACATAGCACCTTACGTCACTCTACCCTCGGCCAAAATCAGCATTCACCCTCAAAACTGCAAACGTCGAGCCCCTGCTCCCAGGCCAAAGGTGCCAGACCCAAAACGCGTGCCTGGCCTCAAACCTCCCTTGGTGGCCCTCGCACAGCCCCACGCACACTGGGGCTGCGGGCTCGCCGAGCCGAGCAAGGCCTCCACATAGCACCTTACGTCACTCTACCCTCGGCCAAAATCAGCATTCACCCTCAAAACTGCAAACGTCGAGCCCCTGCTCCCAGGCCAAAGGTGCCAGACCCAAAACGCGTGCCTGGCCTCAAACCTCCCTTGGTGGCCCTCGCACAGCCCCACGCACACTGGGGCTGCGGGCTCGCCGAGCCGAGCAAGGCCTCCACATAGCACCTTACGTCACTCTACTACCCTCGGCCAAAATCAGCATTCACCCTCAAAACTGCAAACGTCGAGCCCCTGCTCCCAGGCCAAAGGTGCCAGACCCAAAACGCGTGCCTGGCCTCAAACCTCCCTTGGTGGCCCTCGCACAGCCCCACGCACACTGGGGCTGCGGGCTCGCCGAGCCGAGCAAGGCCTCGACATAGCACCTTACGTCACTCTACCCTCGGCCAAAATCAGCATTCACCCTCAAAACTGCAAACGTCGAGCCCCTGCTCCCAGGCCAAAGGTGCCAGACCCAAAACGCGTGCCTGGCCTCAAACCTCCCTTGGTGGCCCTCGCACAGCCCCACGCACACTGGGGCTGCGGGCTCGCCGAGCCGAGCAAGGCCTCCACATAGCACCTTACGTCACTCTACCCTCGGCCAAAATCAGCATTCACCCTCAAAACTGCAAACGTCGAGCCCCTGCTCCCAGGCCAAAGGTGCCAGACCCAAAACGCGTGCCTGGCCTCAAACCTCCCTTGGTGGCCCTCGCACAGCCCCACGCACACTGGGGCTGCGGGCTCGCCGAGCCGAGCAAGGCCTCCACATAGCACCTTACGTCACTCTACCCTCGGCCAAAATCAGCATTCACCCTCAAAACTGCAAACGTCGAGCCCCTGCTCCCAGGCCAAAGGTGCCAGACCCAAAACGCGTGCCTGGCCTCAAACCTCCCTTGGTGGCCCTCGCACAGCCCCACGCACACTGGGGCTGCGGGCTCGCCGAGCCGAGCAAGGCCTCCACATAGCACCTTACGTCACTCTACCCTCGGCCAAAATCAGCATTCACCCTCAAAACTGCAAACGTCGAGCCCCTGCTCCCAGGCCAAAGGTGCCAGACCCAAAACGCGTGCCTGGCCTCAAACCTCCCTTGGTGGCCCTCGCACAGCCCCACGCACACTGGGGCTGCGGGCTCGCCGAGCCGAGCAAGGCCTCCACATAGCACCTTACGTCACTCTACCCTCGGCCAAAATCAGCATTCACCCTCAAAACTGCAAACGTCGAGCCCCTGCTCCCAGGCCAAAGGTGCCAGACCCAAAACGCGTGCCTGGCCTCAAACCTCCCTTGGTGGCCCTCGCACAGCCCCACGCACACTGGGGCTGCGGGCTCGCCGAGCCGAGCAAGGCCTCCACATAGCACCTTACGTCACTCTACCCTCGGCCAAAATCAGCATTCACCCTCAAAACTGCAAACGTCGAGCCCCTGCTCCCAGGCCAAAGGTGCCAGACCCAAAACGCGTGCCTGGCCTCAAACCTCCCTTGGTGGTCCTCGCACAGCCCCACGCACACTGGGGCTGCGGGCTCGCCGAGCCGAGCAAGGCCTCCACATAGCACCTTACGTCACTCTACCCTCGGCCAAAATCAGCATTCACCCTCAAAACTGCAAACGTCGAGCCCCTGCTCCCAGGCCAAAGGTGCCAGACCCAAAACGCGTGCCTGGCCTCAAACCTCCCTTGGTGGCCCTCGCACAGCCCCACGCACACTGGGGCTGCGGGCTCGCCGAGCCGAGCAAGGCCTCCACATAGCACCTTACGTCACTCTACCCTCGGCCAAAATCAGCATTCACCCTCAAAACTGCAAACGTCGAGCCCCTGCTCCCAGGCCAAAGGTGCCAGACCCAAAACGCGTGCCTGGCCTCAAACCTCCCTTGGTGGCCCTCGCACAGCCCCACGCACACTGGGGCTGCGGGCTCGCCGAGCCGAGCAAGGCCTCCACATAGCACCTTACATCACTCTACCCTCGGCCAAAATCAGCATTCACCCTCAAAACTGCAAACGTCGAGCCCCTGCTCCCAGGCCAAAGGTGCCAGACCCAAAACGCGTGCCTGGCCTCAAACCTCCCTTGGTGGCCCTCGCACAGCCCCACGCACACTGGGGCTGCGGGCTCGCCGAGCCGAGCAAGGCCTCCACATAGCACCTTACGTCACTCTACCCTCGGCCAAAATCAGCATTCACCCTCAAAACTGCAAACGTCGAGCCCCTGCTCCCAGGCCAAAGGTGCCAGACCCAAAACGCGTGCCTGGCCTCAAACCTCCCTTGGTGGCCCTCGCACAGCCCCACGCACACTGGGGCTGCGGGCTCGCCGAGCCGAGCAAGGCCTCCACATAGCACCTTACGTCACTCTACCCTCGGCCAAAATCAGCATTCACCCTCAAAACTGCAAACGTCGAGCCCCTGCTCCCAGGCCAAAGGTGCCAGACCCAAAACGCGTGCCTGGCCTCAAACCTCCCTTGGTGGCCCTCGCACAGCCCCACGCACATTGGGGCTGCGGGCTCGCCGAGACGAGCAAGGCCTCGACATAGCACCTTACGTCACTCTACCCTCGGCCAAAATCAGCATTCACCCTCAAAACTCCAAACGTCGAGCCCCTGCTCCCAGGCCAAAGGTGCCAGACCCAAAACGCGTGCCTGGCCTCAAACCTCCCTTGGTGGCCCTCGCACAGCACCACTCACACTGGGGCTGCGGGCTCGCCGAGCCGAGCAAGGCCTCGACATAGCACCTTACGTCACTCTACCCTCGGCCAAAATCAGCATTCACCCTCAAAACTCCAAACGTCGAGCCCCTGCTCCCAGGCCAAAGGTGCCAGACCCAAAACGCGTGCCTGGCCTCAAACCTCCCTTGGTGGCCCTCGCACAGCCCCACTCACACTGGGGCTGCGGGCTCGCCGAGACGAGCAAGGCCTCGACATAGCACCTTACGTCACTCTACCCTCGGCCAAAATCAGCATTCACCCTCAAAACTCCAAACGTCGAGCCCCTGCTCCCAGGCCAAAGGTGCCAGACCCAAAACGCGTGCCTGGCCTCAAACCTCCCTTGGTGGCCCTCGCACAGCCCCACTCACACTGGGGCTGCGGGCTCGCCGAGACGAGCAAGGCCTCGACATAGCACCTTACGTCACTCTACCCTCGGCCAAAATCAGCATTCACCCTCAAAACTCCAAACGTCGAGCCCCTGCTCCCAGGCCAAAGGTGCCAGACCCAAAACGCGTGCCTGGCCTCAAACCTCCCTTGGTGGCCCTCGCACAGCACCACGCACACTGGGGCTGCGGGCTCGCCGAGACGAGCAAGGCCTCGACATAGCACCTTACGTCACTCTACCCTCGGCCAAAATCAGCATTCACCCTCAAAACTCCAAACGTCGAGCCCCTGCTCCCAGGCCAAAGGTGCCAGACCCAAAACGCGTGCCTGGCCTCAAACCTCCCTTGGTGGCCCTCGCACAGCACCACTCACACTGGGGCTGCGGGCTCGCCGAGCCGAGCAAGGCCTCGACATAGCACCTTACGTCACTCTACCCTCGGCCAAAATCAGCATTCACCCTCAAAACTCCAAACGTCGAGCCCCTGCTCCCAGGCCAAAGGTGCCAGACCCAAAACGCGTGCCTGGCCTCAAACCTCCCTTGGTGGCCCTCGCACAGCACCACTCACACTGGGGCTGCGGGCTCGCCGAGCCGAGCAAGGCCTCGACATAGCACCTTACGTCACTCTACCCTCGGCCAAAATCAGCATTCACCCTCAAAACTCCAAACGTCGAGCCCCTGCTCCCAGGCCAAAGGTGCCAGACCCAAAACGCGTGCCTGGCCTCAAACCTCCCTTGGTGGCCCTCGCACAGCCCCACTCACACTGGGCTGCGGGCTCGCCGAGACGAGCAAGGCCTCGACATAGCACCTTACGTCACTCTACCCTCGGCCAAAATCAGCATTCACCCTCAAAACTCCAAACGTCGAGCCCCTGCTCCCAGGCCAAAGGTGCCAGACCCAAAACGCGTGCCTGGCCTCAAACCTCCCTTGGTGGCCCTCGCACAGCACCACTCACACTGGGGCTGCGGGCTCGCCGAGACGAGCAAGGCCTCGACATAGCACCTTACGTCACTCTACCCTCGGCCAAAATCAGCATTCACCCTCAAAACTCCAAACGTCGAGCCCCTGCTCCCAGGCCAAAGGTGCCAGACCCAAAACGCGTGCCTGGCCTCAAACCTCCCTTGGTGGCCCTCGCACAGCACCACTCACACTGGGGCTGCGGGCTCGCCGAGACGAGCAAGGCCTCGACATAGCACCTTACGTCACTCTACCCTCGGCCAAAATCAGCATTCACCCTCAAAACTCCAAACGTCGAGCCCCTGCTCCCAGGCCAAAGGTGCCAGACCCAAAACGCGTGCCTGGCCTCAAACCTCCCTTGGTGGCCCTCGCACAGCCCCACGCACACTGGGGCTGCGGGCTCGCCGAGACGAGCAAGGCCTCGACATAGCACCTTACGTCACTCTACCCTCGGCCAAAATCAGCATTCACCCTCAAAACTCCAAACGTCGAGCCCCTGCTCCCAGGCCAAAGGTGCCAGACCCAAAACGCGTGCCTGGCCTCAAACCTCCCTTGGTGGCCCTCGCACAGCACCACTCACACTGGGGCTGCGGGCTCGCCGAGACGAGCAAGGCCTCGACATAGCACCTTACGTCACTCTACCCTCGCCAAAATCAGCATTCACCCTCAAAACTCCAAACGTCGAGCCCCTGCTCCCAGGCCAAAGGTGCCAGACCCAAAACGCGTGCCTGGCCTCAAACCTCCCTTGGTGGCCCTCGCACAGCCCCACTCACACTGGGGCTGCGGGCTCGCCGAGACGAGCAAGGCCTCGACATAGCACCTTACGTCACTCTACCCTCGGCCAAAATCAGCATTCACCCTCAAAACTCCAAACGTCGAGCCCCTGCTCCCAGGCCAAAGGTGCCAGACCCAAAACGCGTGCCTGGCCTCAAACCTCCCTTGGTGGCCCTCGCACAGCCCCACTCACACTGGGGCTGCGGGCTCGCCGAGACGAGCAAGGCCTCGACATAGCACCTTACGTCACTCTACCCTCGGCCAAAATCAGCATTCACCCTCAAAACTCCAAACGTCGAGCCCCTGCTCCCAGGCCAAAGGTGCCAGACCCAAAACGCGTGCCTGGCCTCAAACCTCCCTTGGTGGCCCTCGCACAGCACCACTCACACTGGGGCTGCGGGCTCGCCGAGACGAGCAAGGCCTCGACATAGCACCTTACGTCACTCTACCCTCGGCCAAAATCAGCATTCACCCTCAAAACTCCAAACGTCGAGCCCCTGCTCCCAGGCCAAAGGTGCCAGACCCAAAACGCGTGCCTGGCCTCAAACCTCCCTTGGTGGCCCTCGCACAGCACCACTCACACTGGGGCTGCGGGCTCGCCGAGACGAGCAAGGCCTCGACATAGCACCTTACGTCACTCTACCCTCGGCCAAAATCAGCATTCACCCTCAAAACTCCAAACGTCGAGCCCCTGCTCCCAGGCCAAAGGTGCCAGACCCAAAACGCGTGCCTGGCCTCAAACCTCCCTTGGTGGCCCTCGCACAGCCCCACTCACACTGGGGCTGCGGGCTCGCCGAGACGAGCAAGGCCTCGACATAGCACCTTACGTCACTCTACCCTCGGCCAAAATCAGCATTCACCCTCAAAACTCCAAACGTCGAGCCCCTGCTCCCAGGCCAAAGGTGCCAGACCCAAAACGCGTGCCTGGCCTCAAACCTCCCTTGGTGGCCCTCGCACAGCACCACTCACACTGGGGCTGCGGGCTCGCCGAGACGAGCAAGGCCTCGACATAGCACCTTACGTCACTCTACCCTCGGCCAAAATCAGCATTCACCCTCAAAACTCCAAACGTCGAGCCCCTGCTCCCAGGCCAAAGGTGCCAGACCCAAAACGCGTGCCTGGCCTCAAACCTCCCTTGGTGGCCCTCGCACAGCCCCACTCACACTGGGGCTGCGGGCTCGCCGAGACGAGCAAGGCCTCGACATAGCACCTTACGTCACTCTACCCTCGGCCAAAATCAGCATTCACCCTCAAAACTCCAAACGTCGAGCCCCTGCTCCCAGGCCAAAGGTGCCAGACCCAAAACGCGTGCCTGGCCTCAAACCTCCCTTGGTGGCCCTCGCACAGCACCACTCACACTGGGGCTGCGGGCTCGCCGAGACGAGCAAGGCCTCGACATAGCACCTTACGTCACTCTACCCTCGGCCAAAATCAGCATTCACCCTCAAAACTCCAAACGTCGAGCCCCTGCTCCCAGGCCAAAGGTGCCAGACCCAAAACGCGTGCCTGGCCTCAAACCTCCCTTGGTGGCCCTCGCACAGCCCCACTCACACTGGGGCTGCGGGCTCGCCGAGACGAGCAAGGCCTCGACATAGCACCTTACGTCACTCTACCCTCGGCCAAAATCAGCATTCACCCTCAAAACTCCAAACGTCGAGCCCCTGCTCCCAGGCCAAAGGTGCCAGACCCAAAACGCGTGCCTGGCCTCAAACCTCCCTTGGTGGCCCTCGCACAGCCCCACTCACACTGGGGCTGCGGGCTCGCCGAGACGAGCAAGGCCTCGACATAGCACCTTACGTCACTCTACCCTCGGCCAAAATCAGCATTCACCCTCAAAACTCCAAACGTCGAGCCCCTGCTCCCAGGCCAAAGGTGCCAGACCCAAAACGCGTGCCTGGCCTCAAACCTCCCTTGGTGGCCCTCGCACAGCCCCACTCACACTTGGGCTGCGGGCTCGCCGAGACGAGCAAGGCCTCGACATAGCACCTTACGTCACTCTACCCTCGGCCAAAATCAGCATTCACCCTCAAAACTCCAAACGTCGAGCCCCTGCTCCCAGGCCAAAGGTGCCAGACCCAAAACGCGTGCCTGGCCTCAAACCTCCCTTGGTGGCCCTCGCACAGCACCACTCACACTGGGGCTGCGGGCTCGCCGAGACGAGCAAGGCCTCGACATAGCACCTTACGTCACTCTACCCTCGGCCAAAATCAGCATTCACCCTCAAAACTCCAAACGTCGAGCCCCTGCTCCCAGGCCAAAGGTGCCAGACCCAAAACGCGTGCCTGGCCTCAAACCTCCCTTGGTGGCCCTCGCACAGCACCCACTCACACTGGGGCTGCGGGCTCGCCGAGACGAGCAAGGCCTCGACATAGCACCTTACGTCACTCTACCCTCGGCCAAAATCAGCATTCACCCTCAAAACTCCAAACGTCGAGCCCCTGCTCCCAGGCCAAAGGTGCCAGACCCAAAACGCGTGCCTGGCCTCAAACCTCCCTTGGTGGCCCTCGCACAGCCCCACTCACATTGGGGCTGCGGGCTCGCCGAGACGAGCAAGGCCTCGACATAGCACCTTACGTCACTCTACCCTCGGCCAAAATCAGCATTCACCCTCAAAACTCCAAACGTCGAGCCCCTGCTCCCAGGCCAAAGGTGCCAGACCCAAAACGCGTGCCTGGCCTCAAACCTCCCTTGGTGGCCCTCGCACAGCACCACTCACACTGGGGCTGCGGGCTCGCCGAGACGAGCAAGGCCTCGACATAGCACCTTACGTCACTCTACCCTCGGCCAAAATCAGCATTCACCCTCAAAACTCCAAACGTCGAGCCCCTGCTCCCAGGCCAAAGGTGCCAGACCCAAAACGCGTGCCTGGCCTCAAACCTCCCTTGGTGGCCCTCGCACAGCCCCATTCACACTGGGGCTGCGGGCTCGCCGAGACGAGCAAGGCCTCGACATAGCACCTTACGTCACTCTACCCTCGGCCAAAATCAGCATTCACCCTCAAAACTCCAAACGTCGAGCCCCTGCTCCCAGGCCAAAGGTGCCAGACCCAAAACGCGTGCCTGGCCTCAAACCTCCCTTGGTGGCCCTCGCACAGCACCACTCACACTGGGGCTGCGGGCTCGCCGAGACGAGCAAGGCCTCGACATAGCACCTTACGTCACTCTACCCTCGGCCAAAATCAGCATTCACCCTCAAAACTCCAAACGTCGAGCCCCTGCTCCCAGGCCAAAGGTGCCAGACCCAAAACGCGTGCCTGGCCTCAAACCTCCCTTGGTGGCCCTCGCACAGCCCCACTCACATTGGGGCTGCGGGCTCGCCGAGACGAGCAAGGCCTCGACATAGCACCTTACGTCACTCTACCCTCGGCCAAAATCAGCATTCACCCTCAAAACTCCAAACGTCGAGCCCCTGCTCCCAGGCCAAAGGTGCCAGACCCAAAACGCGTGCCTGGCCTCAAACCTCCCTTGGTGGCCCTCGCACAGCACCACTCACACTGGGGCTGCGGGCTCGCCGAGACGAGCAAGGCCTCGACATAGCACCTTACGTCACTCTACCCTCGGCCAAAATCAGCATTCACCCTCAAAACTCCAAACGTCGAGCCCCTGCTCCCAGGCCAAAGGTGCCAGACCCAAAACGCGTGCCTGGCCTCAAACCTCCCTTGGTGGCCCTCGCACAGCACCACTCACACTGGGGCTGCGGGCTCGCCGAGACGAGCAAGGCCTCGACATAGCACCTTACGTCACTCTACCCTCGGCCAAAATCAGCATTCACCCTCAAAACTCCAAACGTCGAGCCCCTGCTCCCAGGCCAAAGGTGCCAGACCCAAAACGCGTGCCTGGCCTCAAACCTCCCTTGGTGGCCCTCGCACAGCACCACTCACACTGGGGCTGCGGGCTCGCCGAGACGAGCAAGGCCTCGACATAGCACCTTACGTCACTCTACCCTCGGCCAAAATCAGCATTCACCCTCAAAACTCCAAACGTCGAGCCCCTGCTCCCAGGCCAAAGGTGCCAGACCCAAAACGCGTGCCTGGCCTCAAACCTCCCTTGGTGGCCCTCGCACAGCACCCACTCACACTGGGGCTGCGGGCTCGCCGAGACGAGCAAGGCCTCGACATAGCACCTTACGTCACTCTACCCTCGGCCAAAATCAGCATTCACCCTCAAAACTCCAAACGTCGAGCCCCTGCTCCCAGGCCAAAGGTGCCAGACCCAAAACGCGTGCCTGGCCTCAAACCTCCCTTGGTGGCCCTCGCACAGCACCACTCACATTGGGGCTGCGGGCTCGCCGAGACGAGCAAGGCCTCGACATAGCACCTTACGTCACTCTACCCTCGGCCAAAATCAGCATTCACCCTCAAAACTCCAAACGTCGAGCCCCTGCTCCCAGGCCAAAGGTGCCAGACCCAAAACGCGTGCCTGGCCTCAAACCTCCCTTGGTGGCCCTCGCACAGCACCACTCACACTGGGGCTGCGGGCTCGCCGAGACGAGCAAGGCCTCGACATAGCACCTTACGTCACTCTACCCTCGGCCAAAATCAGCATTCACCCTCAAAACTCCAAACGTCGAGCCCCTGCTCCCAGGCCAAAGGTGCCAGACCCAAAACGCGTGCCTGGCCTCAAACCTCCCTTGGTGGCCCTCGCACAGCACCACTCACACTGGGGCTGCGGGCTCGCCGAGACGAGCAAGGCCTCGACATAGCACCTTACGTCACTCTACCCTCGGCCAAAATCAGCATTCACCCTCAAAACTCCAAACGTCGAGCCCCTGCTCCCAGGCCAAAGGTGCCAGACCCAAAACGCGTGCCTGGCCTCAAACCTCCCTTGGTGGCCCTCGCACAGCACCACTCACACTGGGGCTGCGGGCTCGCCGAGACGAGCAAGGCCTCGACATAGCACCTTACGTCACTCTACCCTCGGCCAAAATCAGCATTCACCCTCAAAACTCCAAACGTCGAGCCCCTGCTCCCAGGCCAAAGGTGCCAGACCCAAAACGCGTGCCTGGCCTCAAACCTCCCTTGGTGGCCCTCGCACAGCACCACTCACACTGGGGCTGCGGGCTCGCCGAGACGAGCAAGGCCTCGACATAGCACCTTACGTCACTCTACCCTCGGCCAAAATCAGCATTCACCCTCAAAACTCCAAACGTCGAGCCCCTGCTCCCAGGCCAAAGGTGCCAGACCCAAAACGCGTGCCTGGCCTCAAACCTCCCTTGGTGGCCCTCGCACAGCACCACTCACACTGGGGCTGCGGGCTCGCCGAGACGAGCAAGGCCTCGACATAGCACCTTACGTCACTCTACCCTCGGCCAAAATCAGCATTCACCCTCAAAACTCCAAACGTCGAGCCCCTGCTCCCAGGCCAAAGGTGCCAGACCCAAAACGCGTGCCTGGCCTCAAACCTCCCTTGGTGGCCCTCGCACAGCACCACTCACACTGGGGCTGCGGGCTCGCCGAGACGAGCAAGGCCTCGACATAGCACCTTACGTCACTCTACCCTCGGCCAAAATCAGCATTCACCCTCAAAACTCCAAACGTCGAGCCCCTGCTCCCAGGCCAAAGGTGCCAGACCCAAAACGCGTGCCTGGCCTCAAACCTCCCTTGGTGGCCCTCGCACAGCACCACTCACACTGGGGCTGCGGGCTCGCCGAGACGAGCAAGGCCTCGACATAGCACCTTACGTCACTCTACCCTCGGCCAAAATCAGCATTCACCCTCAAAACTCCAAACGTCGAGCCCCTGCTCCCAGGCCAAAGGTGCCAGACCCAAAACGCGTGCCTGGCCTCAAACCTCCCTTGGTGGCCCTCGCACAGCACCACTCACACTGGGGCTGCGGGCTCGCCGAGACGAGCAAGGCCTCGACATAGCACCTTACGTCACTCTACCCTCGGCCAAAATCAGCATTCACCCTCAAAACTCCAAACGTCGAGCCCCTGCTCCCAGGCCAAAGGTGCCAGACCCAAAACGCGTGCCTGGCCTCAAACCTCCCTTGGTGGCCCTCGCACAGCACCACTCACACTGGGGCTGCGGGCTCGCCGAGACGAGCAAGGCCTCGACATAGCACCTTACGTCACTCTACCCTCGGCCAAAATCAGCATTCACCCTCAAAACTCCAAACGTCGAGCCCCTGCTCCCAGGCCAAAGGTGCCAGACCCAAAACGCGTGCCTGGCCTCAAACCTCCCTTGGTGGCCCTCGCACAGCACCACTCACACTGGGGCTGCGGGCTCGCCGAGACGAGCAAGGCCTCGACATAGCACCTTACGTCACTCTACCCTCGGCCAAAATCAGCATTCACCCTCAAAACTCCAAACGTCGAGCCCCTGCTCCCAGGCCAAAGGTGCCAGACCCAAAACGCGTGCCTGGCCTCAAACCTCCCTTGGTGGCCCTCGCACAGCACCACTCACACTGGGGCTGCGGGCTCGCCGAGACGAGCAAGGCCTCGACATAGCACCTTACGTCACTCTACCCTCGGCCAAAATCAGCATTCACCCTCAAAACTCCAAACGTCGAGCCCCTGCTCCCAGGCCAAAGGTGCCAGACCCAAAACGCGTGCCTGGCCTCAAACCTCCCTTGGTGGCCCTCGCACAGCACCACTCACACTGGGGCTGCGGGCTCGCCGAGACGAGCAAGGCCTCGACATAGCACCTTACGTCACTCTACCCTCGGCCAAAATCAGCATTCACCCTCAAAACTCCAAACGTCGAGCCCCTGCTCCCAGGCCAAAGGTGCCAGACCCAAAACGCGTGCCTGGCCTCAAACCTCCCTTGGTGGCCCTCGCACAGCACCACTCACACTGGGGCTGCGGGCTCGCCGAGACGAGCAAGGCCTCGACATAGCACCTTACGTCACTCTACCCTCGGCCAAAATCAGCATTCACCCTCAAAACTCCAAACGTCGAGCCCCTGCTCCCAGGCCAAAGGTGCCAGACCCAAAACGCGTGCCTGGCCTCAAACCTCCCTTGGTGGCCCTCGCACAGCACCACTCACACTGGGGCTGCGGGCTCGCCGAGACGAGCAAGGCCTCGACATAGCACCTTACGTCACTCTACCCTCGGCCAAAATCAGCATTCACCCTCAAAACTCCAAACGTCGAGCCCCTGCTCCCAGGCCAAAGGTGCCAGACCCAAAACGCGTGCCTGGCCTCAAACCTCCCTTGGTGGCCCTCGCACAGCACCACTCACACTGGGGCTGCGGGCTCGCCGAGACGAGCAAGGCCTCGACATAGCACCTTACGTCACTCTACCCTCGGCCAAAATCAGCATTCACCCTCAAAACTCCAAACGTCGAGCCCCTGCTCCCAGGCCAAAGGTGCCAGACCCAAAACGCGTGCCTGGCCTCAAACCTCCCTTGGTGGCCCTCGCACAGCACCACTCACACTGGGGCTGCGGGCTCGCCGAGACGAGCAAGGCCTCGACATAGCACCTTACGTCACTCTACCCTCGGCCAAAATCAGCATTCACCCTCAAAACTCCAAACGTCGAGCCCCTGCTCCCAGGCCAAAGGTGCCAGACCCAAAACGCGTGCCTGGCCTCAAACCTCCCTTGGTGGCCCTCGCACAGCACCACTCACACTGGGGCTGCGGGCTCGCCGAGACGAGCAAGGCCTCGACATAGCACCTTACGTCACTCTACCCTCGGCCAAAATCAGCATTCACCCTCAAAACTCCAAACGTCGAGCCCCTGCTCCCAGGCCAAAGGTGCCAGACCCAAAACGCGTGCCTGGCCTCAAACCTCCCTTGGTGGCCCTCGCACAGCACCACTCACATTGGGGCTGCGGGCTCGCCGAGACGAGCAAGGCCTCGACATAGCACCTTACGTCACTCTACCCTCGGCCAAAATCAGCATTCACCCTCAAAACTCCAAACGTCGAGCCCCTGCTCCCAGGCCAAAGGTGCCAGACCCAAAACGCGTGCCTGGCCTCAAACCTCCCTTGGTGGCCCTCGCACAGCACCACTCACACTGGGGCTGCGGGCTCGCCGAGACGAGCAAGGCCTCGACATAGCACCTTACGTCACTCTACCCTCGGCCAAAATCAGCATTCACCCTCAAAACTCCAAACGTCGAGCCCCTGCTCCCAGGCCAAAGGTGCCAGACCCAAAACGCGTGCCTGGCCTCAAACCTCCCTTGGTGGCCCTCGCACAGCCCCACTCACACTGGGGCTGCGGGCTCGCCGAGACGAGCAAGGCCTCGACATAGCACCTTACGTCACTCTACCCTCGGCCAAAATCAGCATTCACCCTCAAAACTCCAAACGTCGAGCCCCTGCTCCCAGGCCAAAGGTGCCAGACCCAAAACGCGTGCCTGGCCTCAAACCTCCCTTGGTGGCCCTCGCACAGCACCACTCACACTGGGGCTGCGGGCTCGCCGAGACGAGCAAGGCCTCGACATAGCACCTTACGTCACTCTACCCTCGGCCAAAATCAGCATTCACCCTCAAAACTCCAAACGTCGAGCCCCTGCTCCCAGGCCAAAGGTGCCAGACCCAAAACGCGTGCCTGGCCTCAAACCTCCCTTGGTGGCCCTCGCACAGCACCACTCACACTGGGGCTGCGGGCTCGCCGAGACGAGCAAGGCCTCGACATAGCACCTTACGTCACTCTACCCTCGGCCAAAATCAGCATTCACCCTCAAAACTCCAAACGTCGAGCCCCTGCTCCCAGGCCAAAGGTGCCAGACCCAAAACGCGTGCCTGGCCTCAAACCTCCCTTGGTGGCCCTCGCACAGCACCACTCACACTGGGGCTGCGGGCTCGCCGAGACGAGCAAGGCCTCGACATAGCACCTTACGTCACTCTACCCTCGGCCAAAATCAGCATTCACCCTCAAAACTCCAAACGTCGAGCCCCTGCTCCCAGGCCAAAGGTGCCAGACCCAAAACGCGTGCCTGGCCTCAAACCTCCCTTGGTGGCCCTCGCACAGCACCACTCACACTGGGGCTGCGGGCTCGCCGAGACGAGCAAGGCCTCGACATAGCACCTTACGTCACTCTACCCTCGGCCAAAATCAGCATTCACCCTCAAAACTCCAAACGTCGAGCCCCTGCTCCCAGGCCAAAGGTGCCAGACCCAAAACGCGTGCCTGGCCTCAAACCTCCCTTGGTGGCCCTCGCACAGCACCACTCACACTGGGGCTGCGGGCTCGCCGAGACGAGCAAGGCCTCGACATAGCACCTTACGTCACTCTACCCTCGGCCAAAATCAGCATTCACCCTCAAAACTCCAAACGTCGAGCCCCTGCTCCCAGGCCAAAGGTGCCACACCCAAAACGCGTGCCTGGCCTCAAACCTCCCTTGGTGGCCCTCGCACAGCACCACTCACACTGGGGCTGCGGGCTCGCCGAGACGAGCAAGGCCTCGACATAGCACCTTACGTCACTCTACCCTCGGCCAAAATCAGCATTCACCCTCAAAACTCCAAACGTCGAGCCCCTGCTCCCAGGCCAAAGGTGCCAGACCCAAAACGCGTGCCTGGCCTCAAACCTCCCTTGGTGGCCCTCGCACAGCACCACTCACACTGGGGCTGCGGGCTCGCCGAGACGAGCAAGGCCTCGACATAGCACCTTACGTCACTCTACCCTCGGCCAAAATCAGCATTCACCCTCAAAACTCCAAACGTCGAGCCCCTGCTCCCAGGCCAAAGGTGCCAGACCCAAAACGCGTGCCTGGCCTCAAACCTCCCTTGGTGGCCCTCGCACAGCACCACTCACACTGGGGCTGCGGGCTCGCCGAGACGAGCAAGGCCTCGACATAGCACCTTACGTCACTCTACCCTCGGCCAAAATCAGCATTCACCCTCAAAACTCCAAACGTCGAGCCCCTGCTCCCAGGCCAAAGGTGCCAGACCCAAAACGCGTGCCTGGCCTCAAACCTCCCTTGGTGGCCCTCGCACAGCACCACTCACACTGGGGCTGCGGGCTCGCCGAGACGAGCAAGGCCTCGACATAGCACCTTACGTCACTCTACCCTCGGCCAAAATCAGCATTCACCCTCAAAACTCCAAACGTCGAGCCCCTGCTCCCAGGCCAAAGGTGCCAGACCCAAAACGCGTGCCTGGCCTCAAACCTCCCTTGGTGGCCCTCGCACAGCACCACTCACACTGGGGCTGCGGGCTCGCCGAGACGAGCAAGGCCTCGACATAGCACCTTACGTCACTCTACCCTCGGCCAAAATCAGCATTCACCCTCAAAACTCCAAACATCGAGCCCCTGCTCCCAGGCCAAAGGTGCCAGACCCAAAACGCGTGCCTGGCCTCAAACCTCCCTTGGTGGCCCTCGCACAGCACCACTCACACTGGGGCTGCGGGCTCGCCGAGACGAGCAAGGCCTCGACATAGCACCTTACGTCACTCTACCCTCGGCCAAAATCAGCATTCACCCTCAAAACTCCAAACGTCGAGCCCCTGCTCCCAGGCCAAAGGTGCCACACCCAAAACGCGTGCCTGGCCTCAAACCTCCCTTGGTGGCCCTCGCACAGCACCACTCACACTGGGGCTGCGGGCTCGCCGAGACGAGCAAGGCCTCGACATAGCACCTTACGTCACTCTACCCTCGGCCAAAATCAGCATTCACCCTCAAAACTCCAAACGTCGAGCCCCTGCTCCCAGGCCAAAGGTGCCAGACCCAAAACGCGTGCCTGGCCTCAAACCTCCCTTGGTGGCCCTCGCACAGCACCACTCACACTGGGGCTGCGGGCTCGCCGAGACGAGCAAGGCCTCGACATAGCACCTTACGTCACTCTACCCTCGGCCAAAATCAGCATTCACCCTCAAAACTCCAAACGTCGAGCCCCTGCTCCCAGGCCAAAGGTGCCAGACCCAAAACGCGTGCCTGGCCTCAAACCTCCCTTGGTGGCCCTCGCACAGCACCACTCACACTGGGGCTGCGGGCTCGCCGAGACGAGCAAGGCCTCGACATAGCACCTTACGTCACTCTACCCTCGGCCAAAATCAGCATTCACCCTCAAAACTCCAAACGTCGAGCCCCTGCTCCCAGGCCAAAGGTGCCAGACCCAAAACGCGTGCCTGGCCTCAAACCTCCCTTGGTGGCCCTCGCACAGCACCACTCACATTGGGGCTGCGGGCTCGCCGAGACGAGCAAGGCCTCGACATAGCACCTTACGTCACTCTACCCTCGGCCAAAATCAGCATTCACCCTCAAAACTCCAAACGTCGAGCCCCTGCTCCCAGGCCAAAGGTGCCAGACCCAAAACGCGTGCCTGGCCTCAAACCTCCCTTGGTGGCCCTCGCACAGCACCACTCACACTGGGGCTGCGGGCTCGCCGAGACGAGCAAGGCCTCGACATAGCACCTTACGTCACTCTACCCTCGGCCAAAATCAGCATTCACCCTCAAAACTCCAAACGTCGAGCCCCTGCTCCCAGGCCAAAGGTGCCAGACCCAAAACGCGTGCCTGGCCTCAACCCTCCCTTGTTGGCCCTCGCACAGCACCACTCACACTGGGGCTGCGGGCTCGCCGAGACGAGCAAGGCCTCGACATAGCACCTTACGTCACTCTACCCTCGGCCAAAATCAGCATTCACCCTCAAAACTCCAAACGTCGAGCCCCTGCTCCCAGGCCAAAGGTGCCAGACCCAAAACGCGTGCCTGGCCTCAAACCTCCCTTGGTGGCCCTCGCACAGCACCACTCACACTGGGGCTGCGGGCTCGCCGAGACGAGCAAGGCCTCGACATAGCACCTTACGTCACTCTACCCTCGGCCAAAATCAGCATTCACCCTCAAAACTCCAAACGTCGAGCCCCTGCTCCCAGGCCAAAGGTGCCAGACCCAAAACGCGTGCCTGGCCTCAAACCTCCCTTGGTGGCCCTCGCACAGCACCACTCACACTGGGGCTGCGGGCTCGCCGAGACGAGCAAGGCCTCGACATAGCACCTTACGTCACTCTACCCTCGGCCAAAATCAGCATTCACCCTCAAAACTCCAAACGTCGAGCCCCTGCTCCCAGGCCAAAGGTGCCAGACCCAAAACGCGTGCCTGGCCTCAAACCTCCCTTGGTGGCCCTCGCACAGCACCACTCACACTGGGGCTGCGGGCTCGCCGAGACGAGCAAGGCCTCGACATAGCACCTTACGTCACTCTACCCTCGGCCAAAATCAGCATTCACCCTCAAAACTCCAAACGTCGAGCCCCTGCTCCCAGGCCAAAGGTGCCAGACCCAAAACGCGTGCCTGGCCTCAAACCTCCCTTGGTGGCCCTCGCACAGCACCACTCACACTGGGGCTGCGGGCTCGCCGAGACGAGCAAGGCCTCGACATAGCACCTTACGTCACTCTACCCTCGGCCAAAATCAGCATTCACCCTCAAAACTCCAAACGTCGAGCCCCTGCTCCCAGGCCAAAGGTGCCAGACCCAAAACGCGTGCCTGGCCTCAAACCTCCCTTGGTGGCCCTCGCACAGCACCACTCACACTGGGGCTGCGGGCTCGCCGAGACGAGCAAGGCCTCGACATAGCACCTTACGTCACTCTACCCTCGGCCAAAATCAGCATTCACCCTCAAAACTCCAAACGTCGAGCCCCTGCTCCCAGGCCAAAGGTGCCACACCCAAAACGCGTGCCTGGCCTCAAACCTCCCTTGGTGGCCCTCGCACAGCACCACTCACACTGGGGCTGCGGGCTCGCCGAGACGAGCAAGGCCTCGACATAGCACCTTACGTCACTCTACCCTCGGCCAAAATCAGCATTCACCCTCAAAACTCCAAACGTCGAGCCCCTGCTCCCAGGCCAAAGGTGCCAGACCCAAAACGCGTGCCTGGCCTCAAACCTCCCTTGGTGGCCCTCGCACAGCACCACTCACACTGGGGCTGCGGGCTCGCCGAGACGAGCAAGGCCTCGACATAGCACCTTACGTCACTCTACCCTCGGCCAAAATCAGCATTCACCCTCAAAACTCCAAACGTCGAGCCCCTGCTCCCAGGCCAAAGGTGCCAGACCCAAAACGCGTGCCTGGCCTCAAACCTCCCTTGGTGGCCCTCGCACAGCACCACTCACACTGGGGCTGCGGGCTCGCCGAGACGAGCAAGGCCTCGACATAGCACCTTACGTCACTCTACCCTCGGCCAAAATCAGCATTCACCCTCAAAACTCCAAACGTCGAGCCCCTGCTCCCAGGCCAAAGGTGCCAGACCCAAAACGCGTGCCTGGCCTCAAACCTCCCTTGGTGGCCCTCGCACAGCACCACTCACACTGGGGCTGCGGGCTCGCCGAGACGAGCAAGGCCTCGACATAGCACCTTACGTCACTCTACCCTCGGCCAAAATCAGCATTCACCCTCAAAACTCCAAACGTCGAGCCCCTGCTCCCAGGCCAAAGGTGCCAGACCCAAAACGCGTGCCTGGCCTCAAACCTCCCTTGGTGGCCCTCGCACAGCACCACTCACACTGGGGCTGCGGGCTCGCCGAGACGAGCAAGGCCTCGACATAGCACCTTACGTCACTCTACCCTCGGCCAAAATCAGCATTCACCCTCAAAACTCCAAACGTCGAGCCCCTGCTCCCAGGCCAAAGGTGCCAGACCCAAAACGCGTGCCTGGCCTCAAACCTCCCTTGGTGGCCCTCGCACAGCACCACTCACATTGGGGCTGCGGGCTCGCCGAGACGAGCAAGGCCTCGACATAGCACCTTACGTCACTCTACCCTCGGCCAAAATCAGCATTCACCCTCAAAACTCCAAAAGTCGAGCCCCTGCTCCCAGGCCAAAGGTGCCAGACCCAAAACGCGTGCCTGGCCTCAAACCTCCCTTGGTGGCCCTCGCACAGCACCACTCACACTGGGGCTGCGGGCTCGCCGAGACGAGCAAGGCCTCGACATAGCACCTTACGTCACTCTACTCTCGGCCAAAATCAGCATTCACCCTCAAAACTCCAAACGTCGAGCCCCTGCTCCCAGGCCAAAGGTGCCAGACCCAAAACGCGTGCCTGGCCTCAAACCTCCCTTGGTGGCCCTCGCACAGCACCACTCACACTGGGGCTGCGGGCTCGCCGAGACGAGCAAGGCCTCGACATAGCACCTTACGTCACTCTACCCTCGGCCAAAATCAGCATTCACCCTCAAAACTCCAAACGTCGAGCCCCTGCTCCCAGGCCAAAGGTGCCAGACCCAAAACGCGTGCCTGGCCTCAAACCTCCCTTGGTGGCCCTCGCACAGCACCACTCACAATGGGGCTGCGGGCTCGCCGAGACGAGCAAGGCCTCGACATAGCACCTTACGTCACTCTACCCTCGGCCAAAATCAGCATTCACCCTCAAAACTCCAAACGTCGAGCCCCTGCTCCCAGGCCAAAGGTGCCAGACCCAAAACGCGTGCCTGGCCTCAAACCTCCCTTGGTGGCCCTCGCACAGCACCACTCACACTGGGGCTGCGGGCTCGCCGAGACGAGCAAGGCCTCGACATAGCACCTTACGTCACTCTACCCTCGGCCAAAATCAGCATTCACCCTCAAAACTCCAAACGTCGAGCCCCTGCTCCCAGGCCAAAGGTGCCAGACCCAAAACGCGTGCCTGGCCTCAAACCTCCCTTGGTGGCCCTCGCACAGCACCACTCACACTGGGGCTGCGGGCTCGCCGAGACGAGCAAGGCCTCGACATAGCACCTTACGTCACTCTACCCTCGGCCAAAATCAGCATTCACCCTCAAAACTCCAAACGTCGAGCCCCTGCTCCCAGGCCAAAGGTGCCAGACCCAAAACGCGTGCCTGGCCTCAAACCTCCCTTGGTGGCCCTCGCACAGCACCACTCACATTGGGGCTGCGGGCTCGCCGAGACGAGCAAGGCCTCGACATAGCACCTTACGTCACTCTACCCTCGGCCAAAATCAGCATTCACCCTCAAAACTCCAAACGTCGAGCCCCTGCTCCCAGGCCAAAGGTGCCAGACCCAAAACGCGTGCCTGGCCTCAAACCTCCCTTGGTGGCCCTCGCACAGCACCACTCACACTGGGGCTGCGGGCTCGCCGAGACGAGCAAGGCCTCGACATAGCACCTTACGTCACTCTACCCTCGGCCAAAATCAGCATTCACCCTCAAAACTCCAAACGTCGAGCCCCTGCTCCCAGGCCAAAGGTGCCAGACCCAAAACGCGTGCCTGGCCTCAAACCTCCCTTGGTGGCCCTCGCACAGCACCACTCACACTGGGGCTGCGGGCTCGCCGAGACGAGCAAGGCCTCGACATAGCACCTTACGTCACTCTACCCTCGGCCAAAATCAGCATTCACCCTCAAAACTCCAAACGTCGAGCCCCTGCTCCCAGGCCAAAGGTGCCAGACCCAAAACGCGTGCCTGGCCTCAAACCTCCCTTGGTGGCCCTCGCACAGCACCACTCACACTGGGGCTGCGGGCTCGCCGAGACGAGCAAGGCCTCGACATAGCACCTTACGTCACTCTACCCTCGGCCAAAATCAGCATTCACCCTCAAAACTCCAAACGTCGAGCCCCTGCTCCCAGGCCAAAGGTGCCAGACCCAAAACGCGTGCCTGGCCTCAAACCTCCCTTGGTGGCCCTCGCACAGCACCACTCACACTGGGGCTGCGGGCTCGCCGAGACGAGCAAGGCCTCGACATAGCACCTTACGTCACTCTACCCTCGGCCAAAATCAGCATTCACCCTCAAAACTCCAAACGTCGAGCCCCTGCTCCCAGGCCAAAGGTGCCAGACCCAAAACGCGTGCCTGGCCTCAAACCTCCCTTGGTGGCCCTCGCACAGCACCACTCACACTGGGGCTGCGGGCTCGCCGAGACGAGCAAGGCCTCGACATAGCACCTTACGTCACTCTACCCTCGGCCAAAATCAGCATTCACCCTCAAAACTCCAAACGTCGAGCCCCTGCTCCCAGGCCAAAGGTGCCAGACCCAAAACGCGTGCCTGGCCTCAAACCTCCCTTGGTGGCCCTCGCACAGCACCACTCACACTGGGGCTGCGGGCTCGCCGAGACGAGCAAGGCCTCGACATAGCACCTTACGTCACTCTACCCTCGGCCAAAATCAGCATTCACCCTCAAAACTCCAAACGTCGAGCCCCTGCTCCCAGGCCAAAGGTGCCAGACCCAAAACGCGTGCCTGGCCTCAAACCTCCCTTGGTGGCCCTCGCACAGCACCACTCACACTGGGGCTGCGGGCTCGCCGAGACGAGCAAGGCCTCGACATAGCACCTTACGTCACTCTACCCTCGGCCAAAATCAGCATTCACCCTCAAAACTCCAAACGTCGAGCCCCTGCTCCCAGGCCAAAGGTGCCAGACCCAAAACGCGTGCCTGGCCTCAAACCTCCCTTGGTGGCCCTCGCACAGCACCACTCACACTGGGGCTGCGGGCTCGCCGAGACGAGCAAGGCCTCGACATAGCACCTTACGTCACTCTACCCTCGGCCAAAATCAGCATTCACCCTCAAAACTCCAAACGTCGAGCCCCTGCTCCCAGGCCAAAGGTGCCAGACCCAAAACGCGTGCCTGGCCTCAAACCTCCCTTGGTGGCCCTCGCACAGCACCACTCACACTGGGGCTGCGGGCTCGCCGAGACGAGCAAGGCCTCGACATAGCACCTTACGTCACTCTACCCTCGGCCAAAATCAGCATTCACCCTCAAAACTCCAAACGTCGAGCCCCTGCTCCCAGGCCAAAGGTGCCAGACCCAAAACGCGTGCCTGGCCTCAAACCTCCCTTGGTGGCCCTCGCACAGCACCACTCACACTGGGGCTGCGGGCTCGCCGAGACGAGCAAGGCCTCGACATAGCACCTTACGTCACTCTACCCTCGGCCAAAATCAGCATTCACCCTCAAAACTCCAAACGTCGAGCCCCTGCTCCCAGGCCAAAGGTGCCAGACCCAAAACGCGTGCCTGGCCTCAAACCTCCCTTGGTGGCCCTCGCACAGCACCACTTACACTGGGGCTGCGGGCTCGCCGAGACGAGCAAGGCCTCGACATAGCACCTTACGTCACTCTACCCTCGGCCAAAATCAGCATTCACCCTCAAAACTCCAAACGTCGAGCCCCTGCTCCCAGGCCAAAGGTGCCAGACCCAAAACGCGTGCCTGGCCTCAAACCTCCCTTGGTGGCCCTCGCACAGCACCACTCACATTGGGGCTGCGGGCTCGCCGAGACGAGCAAGGCCTCGACATAGCACCTTACGTCACTCTACCCTCGGCCAAAATCAGCATTCACCCTCAAAACTCCAAACGTCGAGCCCCTGCTCCCAGGCCAAAGGTGCCAGACCCAAAACGCGTGCCTGGCCTCAAACCTCCCTTGGTGGCCCTCGCACAGCACCACTCACACTGGGGCTGCGGGCTCGCCGAGACGAGCAAGGCCTCGACATAGCACCTTACGTCACTCTACCCTCGGCCAAAATCAGCATTCACCCTCAAAACTCCAAACGTCGAGCCCCTGCTCCCAGGCCAAAGGTGCCAGACCCAAAACGCGTGCCTGGCCTCAAACCTCCCTTGGTGGCCCTCGCACAGCACCACTCACACTGGGGCTGCGGGCTCGCCGAGACGAGCAAGGCCTCGACATAGCACCTTACGTCACTCTACCCTCGGCCAAAATCAGCATTCACCCTCAAAACTCCAAACGTCGAGCCCCTGCTCCCAGGCCAAAGGTGCCAGACCCAAAACGCGTGCCTGGCCTCAAACCTCCCTTGGTGGCCCTCGCACAGCACCACTCACACTGGGGCTGCGGGCTCGCCGAGACGAGCAAGGCCTCGACATAGCACCTTACGTCACTCTACCCTCGGCCAAAATCAGCATTCACCCTCAAAACTCCAAACGTCGAGCCCCTGCTCCCAGGCCAAAGGTGCCAGACCCAAAACGCGTGCCTGGCCTCAAACCTCCCTTGGTGGCCCTCGCACAGCACCACTCACACTGGGGCTGCGGGCTCGCCGAGACGAGCAAGGCCTCGACATAGCACCTTACGTCACTCTACCCTCGGCCAAAATCAGCATTCACCCTCAAAACTCCAAACGTCGAGCCCCTGCTCCCAGGCCAAAGGTGCCAGACCCAAAACGCGTGCCTGGCCTCAAACCTCCCTTGGTGGCCCTCGCACAGCACCACTCACACTGGGGCTGCGGGTTCGCCGAGACGAGCAAGGCCTCGACATAGCACCTTACGTCACTCTACCCTCGGCCAAAATCAGCATTCACCCTCAAAACTCCAAACGTCGAGCCCCTGCTCCCAGGCCAAAGGTGCCAGACCCAAAACGCGTGCCTGGCCTCAAACCTCCCTTGGTGGCCCTCGCACAGCACCACTCACACTGGGGCTGCGGGCTCGCCGAGACGAGCAAGGCCTCGACATAGCACCTTACGTCACTCTACCCTCGGCCAAAATCAGCATTCACCCTCAAAACTCCAAACGTCGAGCCCCTGCTCCCAGGCCAAAGGTGCCAGACCCAAAACGCGTGCCTGGCCTCAAACCTCCCTTGGTGGCCCTCGCACAGCACCACTCACACTGGGGCTGCGGGTTCGCCGAGACGAGCAAGGCCTCGACATAGCACCTTACGTCACTCTACCCTCGGCCAAAATCAGCATTCACCCTCAAAACTCCAAACGTCGAGCCCCTGCTCCCAGGCCAAAGGTGCCAGACCCAAAACGCGTGCCTGGCCTCAAACCTCCCTTGGTGGCCCTCGCACAGCACCACTCACACTGGGGCTGCGGGCTCGCCGAGACGAGCAAGGCCTCGACATAGCACCTTACGTCACTCTACCCTCGGCCAAAATCAGCATTCACCCTCAAAACTCCAAACGTCGAGCCCCTGCTCCCAGGCCAAAGGTGCCAGACCCAAAACGCGTGCCTGGCCTCAAACCTCCCTTGGTGGCCCTCGCACAGCACCACTCACACTGGGGCTGCGGGCTCGCCGAGACGAGCAAGGCCTCGACATAGCACCTTACGTCACTCTACCCTCGGCCAAAATCAGCATTCACCCTCAAAACTCCAAACGTCGAGCCCCTGCTCCCAGGCCAAAGGTGCCAGACCCAAAACGCGTGCCTGGCCTCAAACCTCCCTTGGTGGCCCTCGCACAGCACCACTCACACTGGGGCTGCGGGCTCGCCGAGACGAGCAAGGCCTCGACATAGCACCTTACGTCACTCTACCCTCGGCCAAAATCAGCATTCACCCTCAAAACTCCAAACGTCGAGCCCCTGCTCCCAGGCCAAAGGTGCCAGACCCAAAACGCGTGCCTGGCCTCAAACCTCCCTTGGTGGCCCTCGCACAGCACCACTCACACTGGGGCTGCGGGCTCGCCGAGACGAGCAAGGCCTCGACATAGCACCTTACGTCACTCTACCCTCGGCCAAAATCAGCATTCACCCTCAAAACTCCAAACGTCGAGCCCCTGCTCCCAGGCCAAAGGTGCCAGACCCAAAACGCCTGCCTGGCCTCAAACCTCCCTTGGTGGCCCTCGCACAGCACCACTCACACTGGGGCTGCGGGCTCGCCGAGACGAGCAAGGCCTCGACATAGCACCTTACGTCACTCTACCCTCGGCCAAAATCAGCATTCACCCTCAAAACTCCAAACGTCGAGCCCCTGCTCCCAGGCCAAAGGTGCCAGACCCAAAACGCGTGCCTGGCCTCAAACCTCCCTTGGTGGCCCTCGCACAGCACCACTCACACTGGGGCTGCGGGCTCGCCGAGACGAGCAAGGCCTCGACATAGCACCTTACGTCACTCTACCCTCGGCCAAAATCAGCATTCACCCTCAAAACTCCAAACGTCGAGCCCCTGCTCCCAGGCCAAAGGTGCCAGACCCAAAACGCGTGCCTGGCCTCAAACCTCCCTTGGTGGCCCTCGCACAGCACCACTCACACTGGGGCTGCGGGCTCGCCGAGACGAGCAAGGCCTCGACATAGCACCTTACGTCACTCTACCCTCGGCCAAAATCAGCACTCACCCTCAAAACTCCAAACGTCGAGCCCCTGCTCCCAGGCCAAAGGTGCCAGACCCAAAACGCGTGCCTGGCCTCAAACCTCCCTTGGTGGCCCTCGCACAGCACCACTCACACTGGGGCTGCGGGCTCGCCGAGACGAGCAAGGCCTCGACATAGCACCTTACGTCACTCTACCCTCGGCCAAAATCAGCATTCACCCTCAAAACTCCAAACGTCGAGCCCCTGCTCCCAGGCCAAAGGTGCCAGACCCAAAACGCGTGCCTGGCCTCAAACCTCCCTTGGTGGCCCTCGCACAGCACCACTCACACTGGGGCTGCGGGCTCGCCGAGACGAGCAAGGCCTCGACATAGCACCTTACGTCACTCTACCCTCGGCCAAAATCAGCATTCACCCTCAAAACTCCAAACGTCGAGCCCCTGCTCCCAGGCCAAAGGTGCCAGACCCAAAACGCGTGCCTGGCCTCAAACCTCCCTTGGTGGCCCTCGCACAGCACCACTCACACTGGGGCTGCGGGCTCGCCGAGCCGAGCAAGGCCTCGACATAGCACCTTACGTCACTCTACCCTCGGCCAAAATCAGCATTCACCCTCAAAACTCCAAACGTCGAGCCCCTGCTCCCAGGCCAAAGGTGCCAGACCCAAAACGCGTGCCTGGCCTCAAACCTCCCTTGGTGGCCCTCGCACAGCACCACTCACACTGGGGCTGCGGGCTCGCCGAGACGAGCAAGGCCTCGACATAGCACCTTACGTCACTCTACCCTCGGCCAAAATCAGCATTCACCCTCAAAACTCCAAACGTCGAGCCCCTGCTCCCAGGCCAAAGGTGCCAGACCCAAAACGCGTGCCTGGCCTCAAACCTCCCTTGGTGGCCCTCGCACAGCACCACTCACACTGGGGCTGCGGGCTCGCCGAGACGAGCAAGGCCTCGACATAGCACCTTACGTCACTCTACCCTCGGCCAAAATCAGCATTCACCCTCAAAACTCCAAACGTCGAGCCCCTGCTCCCAGGCCAAAGGTGCCAGACCCAAAACGCGTGCCTGGCCTCAAACCTCCCTTGGTGGCCCTCGCACAGCACCACTCACACTGGGGCTGCGGGCTCGCCGAGACGAGCAAGGCCTCGACATAGCACCTTACGTCACTCTACCCTCGGCCAAAATCAGCATTCACCCTCAAAACTCCAAACGTCGAGCCCCTGCTCCCAGGCCAAAGGTGCCAGACCCAAAACGCGTGCCTGGCCTCAAACCTCCCTTGGTGGCCCTCGCACAGCACCACTCACACTGGGGCTGCGGGCTCGCCGAGACGAGCAAGGCCTCGACATAGCACCTTACGTCACTCTACCCTCGGCCAAAATCAGCATTCACCCTCAAAACTCCAAACGTCGAGCCCCTGCTCCCAGGCCAAAGGTGCCAGACCCAAAACGCGTGCCTGCCCTCAAACCTCCCTTGGTGGCCCTCGCACAGCACCACTCACACTGGGGCTGCGGGCTCGCCGAGACGAGCAAGGCCTCGACATAGCACCTTACGTCACTCTACCCTCGGCCAAAATCAGCATTCACCCTCAAAACTCCAAACGTCGAGCCCCTGCTCCCAGGCCAAAGGTGCCAGACCCAAAACGCGTGCCTGGCCTCAAACCTCCCTTGGTGGCCCTCGCACAGCACCACTCACACTGGGGCTGCGGGCTCGCCGAGACGAGCAAGGCCTCGACATAGCACCTTACGTCACTCTACCCTCGGCCAAAATCAGCATTCACCCTCAAAACTCCAAACGTCGAGCCCCTGCTCCCAGGCCAAAGGTGCCAGACCCAAAACGCGCCTGGCCTCAAACCTCCCTTGGTGGCCCTCGCACAGCACCACTCACACTGGGGCTGCGGGCTCGCCGAGACGAGCAAGGCCTCGACATAGCACCTTACGTCACTCTACCCTCGGCCAAAATCAGCATTCACCCTCAAAACTCCAAACGTCGAGCCCCTGCTCCCAGGCCAAAGGTGCCAGACCCAAAACGCGTGCCTGGCCTCAAACCTCCCTTGGTGGCCCTCGCACAGCACCACTCACACTGGGGCTGCGGGCTCGCCGAGACGAGCAAGGCCTCGACATAGCACCTTACGTCACTCTACCCTCGGCCAAAATCAGCACTCACCCTCAAAACTCCAAACGTCGAGCCCCTGCTCCCAGGCCAAAGGTGCCAGACCCAAAACGCGTGCCTGGCCTCAAACCTCCCTTGGTGGCCCTCGCACAGCACCACTCACACTGGGGCTGCGGGCTCGCCGAGACGAGCAAGGCCTCGACATAGCACCTTACGTCACTCTACCCTCGGCCAAAATCAGCATTCACCCTCAAAACTCCAAACGTCGAGCCCCTGCTCCCAGGCCAAAGGTGCCAGACCCAAAACGCGTGCCTGGCCTCAAACCTCCCTTGGTGGCCCTCGCACAGCACCACTCACACTGGGGCTGCGGGCTCGCCGAGACGAGCAAGGCCTCGACATAGCACCTTACGTCACTCTACCCTCGGCCAAAATCAGCATTCACCCTCAAAACTCCAAACGTCGAGCCCCTGCTCCCAGGCCAAAGGTGCCAGACCCAAAACGCGTGCCTGGCCTCAAACCTCCCTTGGTGGCCCTCGCACAGCACCACTCACACTGGGGCTGCGGGCTCGCCGAGACGAGCAAGGCCTCGACATAGCACCTTACGTCACTCTACCCTCGGCCAAAATCAGCATTCACCCTCAAAACTCCAAACGTCGAGCCCCTGCTCCCAGGCCAAAGGTGCCAGACCCAAAACGCGTGCCTGGCCTCAAACCTCCCTTGGTGGCCCTCGCACAGCACCACTCACACTGGGGCTGCGGGCTCGCCGAGACGAGCAAGGCCTCGACATAGCACCTTACGTCACTCTACCCTCGGCCAAAATCAGCATTCACCCTCAAAACTCCAAACGTCGAGCCCCTGCTCCCAGGCCAAAGGTGCCAGACCCAAAACGCGTGCCTGGCCTCAAACCTCCCTTGGTGGCCCTCGCACAGCACCACTCACACTGGGGCTGCGGGCTCGCCGAGCCGAGCAAGGCCTCGACATAGCACCTTACGTCACTCTACCCTCGGCCAAAATCAGCATTCACCCTCAAAACTCCAAACGTCGAGCCCCTGCTCCCAGGCCAAAGGTGCCAGACCCAAAACGCGTGCCTGGCCTCAAACCTCCCTTGGTGGCCCTCGCACAGCACCACTCACACTGGGGCTGCGGGCTCGCCGAGACGAGCAAGGCCTCGACATAGCACCTTACGTCACTCTACCCTCGGCCAAAATCAGCATTCACCCTCAAAACTCCAAACGTCGAGCCCCTGCTCCCAGGCCAAAGGTGCCACACCCAAAACGCGTGCCTGGCCTCAAACCTCCCTTGGTGGCCCTCGCACAGCACCACTCACACTGGGGCTGCGGGCTCGCCGAGACGAGCAAGGCCTCGACATAGCACCTTACGTCACTCTACCCTCGGCCAAAATCAGCATTCACCCTCAAAACTCCAAACGTCGAGCCCCTGCTCCCAGGCCAAAGGTGCCAGACCCAAAACGCGTGCCTGGCCTCAAACCTCCCTTGGTGGCCCTCGCACAGCACCACTCACACTGGGGCTGCGGGCTCGCCGAGACGAGCAAGGCCTCGACATAGCACCTTACGTCACTCTACCCTCGGCCAAAATCAGCATTCACCCTCAAAACTCCAAACGTCGAGCCCCTGCTCCCAGGCCAAAGGTGCCAGACCCAAAACGCGTGCCTGGCCTCAAACCTCCCTTGGTGGCCCTCGCACAGCACCACTCACACTGGGGCTGCGGGCTCGCCGAGACGAGCAAGGCCTCGACATAGCACCTTACGTCACTCTACCCTCGGCCAAAAACAGCATTCACCCTCAAAACTCCAAACGTCGAGCCCCTGCTCCCAGGCCAAAGGTGCCAGACCCAAAACGCGTGCCTGGCCTCAAACCTCCCTTGGTGGCCCTCGCACAGCACCACTCACACTGGGGCTGCGGGCTCGCCGAGACGAGCAAGGCCTCGACATAGCACCTTACGTCACTCTACCCTCGGCCAAAATCAGCATTCACCCTCAAAACTCCAAACGTCGAGCCCCTGCTCCCAGGCCAAAGGTGCCAGACCCAAAACGCGTGCCTGGCCTCAAACCTCCCTTGGTGGCCCTCGCACAGCACCACTCACACTGGGGCTGCGGGCTCGCCGAGACGAGCAAGGCCTCGACATAGCACCTTACGTCACTCTACCCTCGGCCAAAATCAGCATTCACCCTCAAAACTCCAAACGTCGAGCCCCTGCTCCCAGGCCAAAGGTGCCAGACCCAAAACGCCTGCCTGGCCTCAAACCTCCCTTGGTGGCCCTCGCACAGCACCACTCACACTGGGGCTGCGGGCTCGCCGAGACGAGCAAGGCCTCGACATAGCACCTTACGTCACTCTACCCTCGGCCAAAATCAGCATTCACCCTCAAAACTCCAAACGTCGAGCCCCTGCTCCCAGGCCAAAGGTGCCAGACCCAAAACGCGTGCCTGGCCTCAAACCTCCCTTGGTGGCCCTCGCACAGCACCACTCACACTGGGGCTGCGGGCTCGCCGAGACGAGCAAGGCCTCGACATAGCACCTTACGTCACTCTACCCTCGGCCAAAATCAGCATTCACCCTCAAAACTCCAAACGTCGAGCCCCTGCTCCCAGGCCAAAGGTGCCAGACCCAAAACGCGTGCCTGGCCTCAAACCTCCCTTGGTGGCCCTCGCACAGCACCACTCACACTGGGGCTGCGGGCTCGCCGAGACGAGCAAGGCCTCGACATAGCACCTTACGTCACTCTACCCTCGGCCAAAATCAGCATTCACCCTCAAAACTCCAAACGTCGAGCCCCTGCTCCCAGGCCAAAGGTGCCAGACCCAAAACGCGTGCCTGCCCTCAAACCTCCCTTGGTGGCCCTCGCACAGCACCACTCACACTGGGGCTGCGGGCTCGCCGAGACGAGCAAGGCCTCGACATAGCACCTTACGTCACTCTACCCTCGGCCAAAATCAGCATTCACCCTCAAAACTCCAAACGTCGAGCCCCTGCTCCCAGGCCAAAAGTGCCACACCCAAAACGCGTGCCTGGCCTCAAACCTCCCTTGGTGGCCCTCGCACAGCACCACTCACACTGGGGCTGCGGGCTCGCCGAGACGAGCAAGGCCTCGACATAGCACCTTACGTCACTCTACCCTCGGCCAAAATCAGCATTCACCCTCAAAACTCCAAACGTCGAGCCCCTGCTCCCAGGCCAAAGGTGCCAGACCCAAAACGCGTGCCTGGCCTCAAACCTCCCTTGGTGGCCCTCGCACAGCACCACTCACACTGGGGCTGCGGGCTCGCCGAGACGAGCAAGGCCTCGACATAGCACCTTACGTCACTCTACCCTCGGCCAAAATCAGCATTCACCCTCAAAACTCCAAACGTCGAGCCCCTGCTCCCAGGCCAAAGGTGCCAGACCCAAAACGCGTGCCTGGCCTCAAACCTCCCTTGGTGGCCCTCGCACAGCACCACTCACACTGGGGCTGCGGGCTCGCCGAGACGAGCAAGGCCTCGACATAGCACCTTACGTCACTCTACCCTCGGCCAAAATCAGCATTCACCCTCAAAACTCCAAACGTCGAGCCCCTGCTCCCAGGCCAAAGGTGCCACACCCAAAACGCGTGCCTGGCCTCAAACCTCCCTTGGTGGCCCTCGCACAGCACCACTCACACTGGGGCTGCGGGCTCGCCGAGACGAGCAAGGCCTCGACATAGCACCTTACGTCACTCTACCCTCGGCCAAAATCAGCATTCACCCTCAAAACTCCAAACGTCGAGCCCCTGCTCCCAGGCCAAAGGTGCCAGACCCAAAACGCGTGCCTGGCCTCAAACCTCCCTTGGTGGCCCTCGCACAGCACCACTCACACTGGGGCTGCGGGCTCGCCGAGACGAGCAAGGCCTCGACATAGCACCTTACGTCACTCTACCCTCGGCCAAAATCAGCATTCACCCTCAAAACTCCAAACGTCGAGCCCCTGCTCCCAGGCCAAAGGTGCCAGACCCAAAACGCCTGCCTGGCCTCAAACCTCCCTTGGTGGCCCTCGCACAGCACCACTCACACTGGGGCTGCGGGCTCGCCGAGACGAGCAAGGCCTCGACATAGCACCTTACGTCACTCTACCCTCGGCCAAAATCAGCATTCACCCTCAAAACTCCAAACGTCGAGCCCCTGCTCCCAGGCCAAAGGTGCCAGACCCAAAACGCCTGCCTGGCCTCAAACCTCCCTTGGTGGCCCTCGCACAGCACCACTCACATTGGGGCTGCGGGCTCGCCGAGACGAGCAAGGCCTCGACATAGCACCTTACGTCACTCTACCCTCGGCCAAAATCAGCATTCACCCTCAAAACTCCAAACGTCGAGCCCCTGCTCCCAGGCCAAAGGTGCCAGACCCAAAACGCGTGCCTGGCCTCAAACCTCCCTTGGTGGCCCTCGCACAGCACCACTCACACTGGGGCTGCGGGCTCGCCGAGACGAGCAAGGCCTCGACATAGCACCTTACGTCACTCTACCCTCGGCCAAAATCAGCATTCACCCTCAAAACTCCAAACGTCGAGCCCCTGCTCCCAGGCCAAAGGTGCCAGACCCAAAACGCGTGCCTGGCCTCAAACCTCCCTTGGTGGCCCTCGCACAGCACCACTCACACTGGGGCTGCGGGCTCGCCGAGACGAGCAAGGCCTCGACATAGCACCTTACGTCACTCTACCCTCGGCCAAAATCAGCATTCACCCTCAAAACTCCAAACGTCGAGCCCCTGCTCCCAGGCCAAAGGTGCCAGACCCAAAACGCGTGCCTGGCCTCAAACCTCCCTTGGTGGCCCTCGCACAGCACCACTCACACTGGGGCTGCGGGCTCGCCGAGACGAGCAAGGCCTCGACATAGCACCTTACGTCACTCTACCCTCGGCCAAAATCAGCATTCACCCTCAAAACTCCAAACGTCGAGCCCCTGCTCCCAGGCCAAAGGTGCCAGACCCAAAACGCGTGCCTGCCCTCAAACCTCCCTTGGTGGCCCTCGCACAGCACCACTCACACTGGGGCTGCGGGCTCGCCGAGACGAGCAAGGCCTCGACATAGCACCTTACGTCACTCTACCCTCGGCCAAAATCAGCATTCACCCTCAAAACTCCAAACGTCGAGCCCCTGCTCCCAGGCCAAAGGTGCCAGACCCAAAACGCGTGCCTGGCCTCAAACCTCCCTTGGTGGCCCTCGCACAGCACCACTCACACTGGGGCTGCGGGCTCGCCGAGACGAGCAAGGCCTCGACATAGCACCTTACGTCACTCTACCCTCGGCCAAAATCAGCATTCACCCTCAAAACTCCAAACGTCGAGCCCCTGCTCCCAGGCCAAAGGTGCCAGACCCAAAACGCGTGCCTGGCCTCAAACCTCCCTTGGTGGCCCTCGCACAGCACCACTCACACTGGGGCTGCGGGCTCGCCGAGACGAGCAAGGCCTCGACATAGCACCTTACGTCACTCTACCCTCGGCCAAAATCAGCATTCACCCTCAAAACTCCAAACGTCGAGCCCCTGCTCCCAGGCCAAAGGTGCCAGACCCAAAACGCGTGCCTGGCCTCAAACCTCCCTTGGTGGCCCTCGCACAGCACCACTCACACTGGGGCTGCGGGCTCGCCGAGACGAGCAAGGCCTCGACATAGCACCTTACGTCACTCTACCCTCGGCCAAAATCAGCATTCACCCTCAAAACTCCAAACGTCGAGCCCCTGCTCCCAGGCCAAAGGTGCCAGACCCAAAACGCGTGCCTGGCCTCAAACCTCCCTTGGTGGCCCTCGCACAGCACCACTCACACTGGGGCTGCGGGCTCGCCGAGACGAGCAAGGCCTCGACATAGCACCTTACGTCACTCTACCCTCGGCCAAAATCAGCATTCACCCTCAAAACTCCAAACGTCGAGCCCCTGCTCCCAGGCCAAAGGTGCCAGACCCAAAACGCGTGCCTGGCCTCAAACCTCCCTTGGTGGCCCTCGCACAGCACCACTCACACTGGGGCTGCGGGCTCGCCGAGACGAGCAAGGCCTCGACATAGCACCTTACGTCACTCTACCCTCGGCCAAAATCAGCATTCACCCTCAAAACTCCAAACGTCGAGCCCCTGCTCCCAGGCCAAAGGTGCCAGACCCAAAACGCGTGCCTGGCCTCAAACCTCCCTTGGTGGCCCTCGCACAGCACCACTCACACTGGGGCTGCGGGCTCGCCGAGACGAGCAAGGCCTCGACATAGCACCTTACGTCACTCTACCCTCGGCCAAAATCAGCATTCACCCTCAAAACTCCAAACGTCGAGCCCCTGCTCCCAGGCCAAAGGTGCCAGACCCAAAACGCGTGCCTGGCCTCAAACCTCCCTTGGTGGCCCTCGCACAGCACCACTCACACTGGGGCTGCGGGCTCGCCGAGACGAGCAAGGCCTCGACATAGCACCTTACGTCACTCTACCCTCGGCCAAAATCAGCATTCACCCTCAAAACTCCAAACGTCGAGCCCCTGCTCCCAGGCCAAAGGTGCCAGACCCAAAACGCCTGCCTGGCCTCAAACCTCCCTTGGTGGCCCTCGCACAGCACCACTCACACTGGGGCTGCGGGCTCGCCGAGACGAGCAAGGCCTCGACATAGCACCTTACGTCACTCTACCCTCGGCCAAAATCAGCATTCACCCTCAAAACTCCAAACGTCGAGCCCCTGCTCCCAGGCCAAAGGTGCCAGACCCAAAACGCGTGCCTGGCCTCAAACCTCCCTTGGTGGCCCTCGCACAGCACCACTCACACTGGGGCTGCGGGCTCGCCGAGACGAGCAAGGCCTCGACATAGCACCTTACGTCACTCTACCCTCGGCCAAAATCAGCATTCACCCTCAAAACTCCAAACGTCGAGCCCCTGCTCCCAGGCCAAAGGTGCCAGACCCAAAACGCGTGCCTGGCCTCAAACCTCCCTTGGTGGCCCTCGCACAGCACCACTCACACTGGGGCTGCGGGCTCGCCGAGACGAGCAAGGCCTCGACATAGCACCTTACGTCACTCTACCCTCGGCCAAAATCAGCATTCACCCTCAAAACTCCAAACGTCGAGCCCCTGCTCCCAGGCCAAAGGTGCCAGACCCAAAACGCGTGCCTGGCCTCAAACCTCCCTTGGTGGCCCTCGCACAGCACCACTCACACTGGGGCTGCGGGCTCGCCGAGACGAGCAAGGCCTCGACATAGCACCTTACGTCACTCTACCCTCGGCCAAAATCAGCATTCACCCTCAAAACTCCAAACGTCGAGCCCCTGCTCCCAGGCCAAAGGTGCCAGACCCAAAACGCGTGCCTGGCCTCAAACCTCCCTTGGTGGCCCTCGCACAGCACCACTCACACTGGGGCTGCGGGCTCGCCGAGACGAGCAAGGCCTCGACATAGCACCTTACGTCACTCTACCCTCGGCCAAAATCAGCATTCACCCTCAAAACTCCAAACGTCGAGCCCCTGCTCCCAGGCCAAAGGTGCCAGACCCAAAACGCCTGCCTGGCCTCAAACCTCCCTTGGTGGCCCTCGCACAGCACCACTCACACTGGGGCTGCGGGTTCGCCGAGACGAGCAAGGCCTCGACATAGCACCTTACGTCACTCTACCCTCGGCCAAAATCAGCATTCACCCTCAAAACTCCAAACGTCGAGCCCCTGCTCCCAGGCCAAAGGTGCCAGACCCAAAACGCCTGCCTGCCCTCAAACCTCCCTTGGTGGCCCTCGCACAGCACCACTCACACTGGGGCTGCGGGCTCGCCGAGACGAGCAAGGCCTCGACATAGCACCTTACGTCACTCTACCCTCGGCCAAAATCAGCATTCACCCTCAAAACTCCAAACGTCGAGCCCCTGCTCCCAGGCCAAAGGTGCCAGACCCAAAACGCCTGCCTGGCCTCAAACCTCCCTTGGTGGCCCTCGCACAGCACCACTCACACTGGGGCTGCGGGCTCGCCGAGACGAGCAAGGCCTCGACATAGCACCTTACGTCACTCTACCCTCGGCCAAAATCAGCATTCACCCTCAAAACTCCAAACGTCGAGCCCCTGCTCCCAGGCCAAAGGTGCCAGACCCAAAACGCGTGCCTGGCCTCAAACCTCCCTTGGTGGCCCTCGCACAGCACCACTCACACTGGGGCTGCGGGCTCGCCGAGACGAGCAAGGCCTCGACATAGCACCTTACGTCACTCTACCCTCGGCCAAAATCAGCATTCACCCTCAAAACTCCAAACGTCGAGCCCCTGCTCCCAGGCCAAAGGTGCCAGACCCAAAACGCGTGCCTGGCCTCAAACCTCCCTTGGTGGCCCTCGCACAGCACCACTCACACTGGGGCTGCGGGCTCGCCGAGACGAGCAAGGCCTCGACATAGCACCTTACGTCACTCTACCCTCGGCCAAAATCAGCATTCACCCTCAAAACTCCAAACGTCGAGCCCCTGCTCCCAGGCCAAAGGTGCCAGACCCAAAACGCGTGCCTGGCCTCAAACCTCCCTTGGTGGCCCTCGCACAGCACCACTCACACTGGGGCTGCGGGCTCGCCGAGACGAGCAAGGCCTCGACATAGCACCTTACGTCACTCTACCCTCGGCCAAAATCAGCATTCACCCTCAAAACTCCAAACGTCGAGCCCCTGCTCCCAGGCCAAAGGTGCCAGACCCAAAACGCGTGCCTGGCCTCAAACCTCCCTTGGTGGCCCTCGCACAGCACCACTCACACTGGGGCTGCGGGCTCGCCGAGACGAGCAAGGCCTCGACATAGCACCTTACGTCACTCTACCCTCGGCCAAAATCAGCATTCACCCTCAAAACTCCAAACGTCGAGCCCCTGCTCCCAGGCCAAAGGTGCCAGACCCAAAACGCCTGCCTGGCCTCAAACCTCCCTTGGTGGCCCTCGCACAGCACCACTCACACTGGGGCTGCGGGCTCGCCGAGACGAGCAAGGCCTCGACATAGCACCTTACGTCACTCTACCCTCGGCCAAAATCAGCATTCACCCTCAAAACTCCAAACGTCGAGCCCCTGCTCCCAGGCCAAAGGTGCCAGACCCAAAACGCCTGCCTGGCCTCAAACCTCCCTTGGTGGCCCTCGCACAGCACCACTCACACTGGGGCTGCGGGCTCGCCGAGACGAGCAAGGCCTCGACATAGCACCTTACGTCACTCTACCCTCGGCCAAAATCAGCATTCACCCTCAAAACTCCAAACGTCGAGCCCCTGCTCCCAGGCCAAAAGTGCCAGACCCAAAACGCGTGCCTGGCCTCAAACCTCCCTTGGTGGCCCTCGCACAGCACCACTCACACTGGGGCTGCGGGCTCGCCGAGACGAGCAAGGCCTCGACATAGCACCTTACGTCACTCTACCCTCGGCCAAAATCAGCATTCACCCTCAAAACTCCAAACGTCGAGCCCCTGCTCCCAGGCCAAAGGTGCCAGACCCAAAACGCGTGCCTGGCCTCAAACCTCCCTTGGTGGCCCTCGCACAGCACCACTCACACTGGGGCTGCGGGCTCGCCGAGACGAGCAAGGCCTCGACATAGCACCTTACGTCACTCTACCCTCGGCCAAAATCAGCATTCACCCTCAAAACTCCAAACGTCGAGCCCCTGCTCCCAGGCCAAAGGTGCCAGACCCAAAACGCCTGCCTGGCCTCAAACCTCCCTTGGTGGCCCTCGCACAGCACCACTCACATTGGGGCTGCGGGCTCGCCGAGACGAGCAAGGCCTCGACATAGCACCTTACGTCACTCTACCCTCGGCCAAAATCAGCATTCACCCTCAAAACTCCAAACGTCGAGCCCCTGCTCCCAGGCCAAAGGTGCCAGACCCAAAACGCGTGCCTGGCCTCAAACCTCCCTTGGTGGCCCTCGCACAGCACCACTCACACTGGGGCTGCGGGCTCGCCGAGACGAGCAAGGCCTCGACATAGCACCTTACGTCACTCTACCCTCGGCCAAAATCAGCATTCACCCTCAAAACTCCAAACGTCGAGCCCCTGCTCCCAGGCCAAAGGTGCCAGACCCAAAACGCCTGCCTGGCCTCAAACCTCCCTTGGTGGCCCTCGCACAGCACCACTCACACTGGGGCTGCGGGCTCGCCGAGACGAGCAAGGCCTCGACATAGCACCTTACGTCACTCTACCCTCGGCCAAAATCAGCATTCACCCTCAAAACTCCAAACGTCGAGCCCCTGCTCCCAGGCCAAAGGTGCCAGACCCAAAACGCGTGCCTGGCCTCAAACCTCCCTTGGTGGCCCTCGCACAGCACCACTCACACTGGGGCTGCGGGCTCGCCGAGACGAGCAAGGCCTCGACATAGCACCTTACGTCACTCTACCCTCGGCCAAAATCAGCATTCACCCTCAAAACTCCAAACGTCGAGCCCCTGCTCCCAGGCCAAAGGTGCCAGACCCAAAACGCGTGCCTGGCCTCAAACCTCCCTTGGTGGCCCTCGCACAGCACCACTCACACTGGGGCTGCGGGCTCGCCGAGACGAGCAAGGCCTCGACATAGCACCTTACGTCACTCTACCCTCGGCCAAAATCAGCATTCACCCTCAAAACTCCAAACGTCGAGCCCCTGCTCCCAGGCCAAAGGTGCCAGACCCAAAACGCCTGCCTGGCCTCAAACCTCCCTTGGTGGCCCTCGCACAGCACCACTCACACTGGGGCTGCGGGCTCGCCGAGACGAGCAAGGCCTCGACATAGCACCTTACGTCACTCTACCCTCGGCCAAAATCAGCATTCACCCTCAAAACTCCAAACGTCGAGCCCCTGCTCCCAGGCCAAAGGTGCCAGACCCAAAACGCCTGCCTGCCCTCAAACCTCCCTTGGTGGCCCTCGCACAGCACCACTCACACTGGGGCTGCGGGCTCGCCGAGACGAGCAAGGCCTCGACATAGCACCTTACGTCACTCTACCCTCGGCCAAAATCAGCATTCACCCTCAAAACTCCAAACGTCGAGCCCCTGCTCCCAGGCCAAAGGTGCCAGACCCAAAACGCGTGCCTGGCCTCAAACCTCCCTTGGTGGCCCTCGCACAGCACCACTCACACTGGGGCTGCGGGCTCGCCGAGACGAGCAAGGCCTCGACATAGCACCTTACGTCACTCTACCCTCGGCCAAAATCAGCACTCACCCTCAAAACTCCAAACGTCGAGCCCCTGCTCCCAGGCCAAAGGTGCCAGACCCAAAACGCCTGCCTGGCCTCAAACCTCCCTTGGTGGCCCTCGCACAGCACCACTCACACTGGGGCTGCGGGCTCGCCGAGACGAGCAAGGCCTCGACATAGCACCTTACGTCACTCTACCCTCGGCCAAAATCAGCATTCACCCTCAAAACTCCAAACGTCGAGCCCCTGCTCCCAGGCCAAAGGTGCCAGACCCAAAACGCCTGCCTGGCCTCAAACCTCCCTTGGTGGCCCTCGCACAGCACCACTCACACTGGGGCTGCGGGCTCGCCGAGACGAGCAAGGCCTCGACATAGCACCTTACGTCACTCTACCCTCGGCCAAAATCAGCATTCACCCTCAAAACTCCAAACGTCGAGCCCCTGCTCCCAGGCCAAAGGTGCCAGACCCAAAACGCCTGCCTGGCCTCAAACCTCCCTTGGTGGCCCTCGCACAGCACCACTCACACTGGGGCTGCGGGCTCGCCGAGACGAGCAAGGCCTCGACATAGCACCTTACGTCACTCTACCCTCGGCCAAAATCAGCACTCACCCTCAAAACTCCAAACGTCGAGCCCCTGCTCCCAGGCCAAAGGTGCCAGACCCAAAACGCCTGCCTGGCCTCAAACCTCCCTTGGTGGCCCTCGCACAGCACCACTCACACTGGGGCTGCGGGCTCGCCGAGACGAGCAAGGCCTCGACATAGCACCTTACGTCACTCTACACTCGGCCAAAATCAGCATTCACCCTCAAAACTCCAAACGTCGAGCACCTGCTCCCAGGCCAAAGGTGCCAGACCCAAAACGCCTGCCTGGCCTCAAACCTCCCTTGGTGGCCCTCGCACAGCACCACTCACACTGGGGCTGCGGGCTCGCCGAGACGAGCAAGGCCTCGACATAGCACCTTACGTCACTCTACCCTCGGCCAAAATCAGCATTCACCCTCAAAACTCCAAACGTCGAGCCCCTGCTCCCAGGCCAAAGGTGCCAGACCCAAAACGCCTGCCTGGCCTCAAACCTCCCTTGGTGGCCCTCGCACAGCACCACTCACACTGGGGCTGCGGGCTCGCCGAGACGAGCAAGGCCTCGACATAGCACCTTACGTCACTCTACCCTCGGCCAAAATCAGCATTCACCCTCAAAACTCCAAACGTCGAGCCCCTGCTCCCAGGCCAAAGGTGCCAGACCCAAAACGCGTGCCTGGCCTCAAACCTCCCTTGGTGGCCCTCGCACAGCACCACTCACACTGGGGCTGCGGGCTCGCCGAGACGAGCAAGGCCTCGACATAGCACCTTACGTCACTCTACCCTCGGCCAAAATCAGCATTCACCCTCAAAACTCCAAACGTCGAGCCCCTGCTCCCAGGCCAAAGGTGCCAGACCCAAAACGCGTGCCTGGCCTCAAACCTCCCTTGGTGGCCCTCGCACAGCACCACTCACACTGGGGCTGCGGGCTCGCCGAGACGAGCAAGGCCTCGACATAGCACCTTACGTCACTCTACCCTCGGCCAAAATCAGCATTCACCCTCAAAACTCCAAACGTCGAGCCCCTGCTCCCAGGCCAAAGGTGCCAGACCCAAAACGCGTGCCTGGCCTCAAACCTCCCTTGGTGGCCCTCGCACAGCACCACTCACACTGGGGCTGCGGGCTCGCCGAGCCGAGCAAGGCCTCGACATAGCACCTTACGTCACTCTACCCTCGGCCAAAATCAGCATTCACCCTCAAAACTCCAAACGTCGAGCCCCTGCTCCCAGGCCAAAGGTGCCAGACCCAAAACGCGTGCCTGGCCTCAAACCTCCCTTGGTGGCCCTCGCACAGCACCACTCACACTGGGGCTGCGGGCTCGCCGAGACGAGCAAGGCCTCGACATAGCACCTTACGTCACTCTACCCTCGGCCAAAATCAGCATTCACCCTCAAAACTCCAAACGTCGAGCCCCTGCTCCCAGGCCAAAGGTGCCAGACCCAAAACGCGTGCCTGGCCTCAAACCTCCCTTGGTGGCCCTCGCACAGCACCACTCACACTGGGGCTGCGGGCTCGCCGAGACGAGCAAGGCCTCGACATAGCACCTTACGTCACTCTACCCTCGGCCAAAATCAGCATTCACCCTCAAAACTCCAAACGTCGAGCCCCTGCTCCCAGGCCAAAGGTGCCAGACCCAAAACGCGTGCCTGGCCTCAAACCTCCCTTGGTGGCCCTCGCACAGCACCACTCACACTGGGGCTGCGGGCTCGCCGAGACGAGCAAGGCCTCGACATAGCACCTTACGTCACTCTACCCTCGGCCAAAATCAGCATTCACCCTCAAAACTCCAAACGTCGAGCCCCTGCTCCCAGGCCAAAGGTGCCAGACCCAAAACGCCTGCCTGGCCTCAAACCTCCCTTGGTGGCCCTCGCACAGCACCACTCACACTGGGGCTGCGGGCTCGCCGAGACGAGCAAGGCCTCGACATAGCACCTTACGTCACTCTACCCTCGGCCAAAATCAGCATTCACCCTCAAAACTCCAAACGTCGAGCCCCTGCTCCCAGGCCAAAGGTGCCAGACCCAAAACGCCTGCCTGGCCTCAAACCTCCCTTGGTGGCCCTCGCACAGCACCACTCACACTGGGGCTGCGGGCTCGCCGAGACGAGCAAGGCCTCGACATAGCACCTTACGTCACTCTACCCTCGGCCAAAATCAGCATTCACCCTCAAAACTCCAAACGTCGAGCCCCTGCTCCCAGGCCAAAGGTGCCAGACCCAAAACGCGTGCCTGGCCTCAAACCTCCCTTGGTGGCCCTCGCACAGCACCACTCACACTGGGGCTGCGGGCTCGCCGAGACGAGCAAGGCCTCGACATAGCACCTTACGTCACTCTACCCTCGGCCAAAATCAGCATTCACCCTCAAAACTCCAAACGTCGAGCCCCTGCTCCCAGGCCAAAGGTGCCAGACCCAAAACGCGTGCCTGGCCTCAAACCTCCCTTGGTGGCCCTCGCACAGCACCACTCACACTGGGGCTGCGGGCTCGCCGAGACGAGCAAGGCCTCGACATAGCACCTTACGTCACTCTACCCTCGGCCAAAATCAGCATTCACCCTCAAAACTCCAAACGTCGAGCCCCTGCTCCCAGGCCAAAGGTGCCAGACCCAAAACGCGTGCCTGGCCTCAAACCTCCCTTGGTGGCCCTCGCACAGCACCACTCACACTGGGGCTGCGGGCTCGCCAAGACGAGCAAGGCCTCGACATAGCACCTTACGTCACTCTACCCTCGGCCAAAATCAGCATTCACCCTCAAAACTCCAAACGTCGAGCCCCTGCTCCCAGGCCAAAGGTGCCAGACCCAAAACGCCTGCCTGGCCTCAAACCTCCCTTGGTGGCCCTCGCACAGCACCACTCACACTGGGGCTGCGGGCTCGCCGAGACGAGCAAGGCCTCGACATAGCACCTTACGTCACTCTACCCTCGGCCAAAATCAGCATTCACCCTCAAAACTCCAAACGTCGAGCCCCTGCTCCCAGGCCAAAGGTGCCAGACCCAAAACGCGTGCCTGGCCTCAAACCTCCCTTGGTGGCCCTCGCACAGCACCACTCACACTGGGGCTGCGGGTTCGCCGAGACGAGCAAGGCCTCGACATAGCACCTTACGTCACTCTACCCTCGGCCAAAATCAGCATTCACCCTCAAAACTCCAAACGTCGAGCCCCTGCTCCCAGGCCAAAGGTGCCAGACCCAAAACGCCTGCCTGGCCTCAAACCTCCCTTGGTGGCCCTCGCACAGCACCACTCACACTGGGGCTGCGGGCTCGCCGAGACGAGCAAGGCCTCGACATAGCACCTTACGTCACTCTACCCTCGGCCAAAATCAGCATTCACCCTCAAAACTCCAAACGTCGAGCCCCTGCTCCCAGGCCAAAGGTGCCACACCCAAAACGCGTGCCTGGCCTCAAACCTCCCTTGGTGGCCCTCGCACAGCACCACTCACACTGGGGCTGCGGGCTCGCCGAGACGAGCAAGGCCTCGACATAGCACCTTACGTCACTCTACCCTCGGCCAAAATCAGCATTCACCCTCAAAACTCCAAACGTCGAGCCCCTGCTCCCAGGCCAAAGGTGCCAGACCCAAAACGCCTGCCTGGCCTCAAACCTCCCTTGGTGGCCCTCGCACAGCACCACTCACACTGGGGCTGCGGGCTCGCCGAGACGAGCAAGGCCTCGACATAGCACCTTACGTCACTCTACCCTCGGCCAAAATCAGCATTCACCCTCAAAACTCCAAACGTCGAGCCCCTGCTCCCAGGCCAAAGGTGCCAGACCCAAAACGCCTGCCTGGCCTCAAACCTCCCTTGGTGGCCCTCGCACAGCACCACTCACACTGGGGCTGCGGGCTCGCCGAGACGAGCAAGGCCTCGACATAGCACCTTACGTCACTCTACCCTCGGCCAAAATCAGCATTCACCCTCAAAACTCCAAACGTCGAGCCCCTGCTCCCAGGCCAAAGGTGCCAGACCCAAAACGCCTGCCTGGCCTCAAACCTCCCTTGGTGGCCCTCACACAGCACCACTCACACTGGGGCTGCGGGCTCGCCGAGACGAGCAAGGCCTCGACATAGCACCTTACGTCACTCTACCCTCGGCCAAAATCAGCATTCACCCTCAAAACTCCAAACGTCGAGCCCCTGCTCCCAGGCCAAAGGTGCCAGACCCAAAACGCGTGCCTGGCCTCAAACCTCCCTTGGTGGCCCTCGCACAGCACCACTCACACTGGGGCTGCGGGCTCGCCGAGACGAGCAAGGCCTCGACATAGCACCTTACGTCACTCTACCCTCGGCCAAAATCAGCATTCACCCTCAAAACTCCAAACGTCGAGCCCCTGCTCCCAGGCCAAAGGTGCCAGACCCAAAACGCCTGCCTGGCCTCAAACCTCCCTTGGTGGCCCTCGCACAGCACCACTCACACTGGGGCTGCGGGCTCGCCGAGACGAGCAAGGCCTCGACATAGCACCTTACGTCACTCTACCCTCGGCCAAAATCAGCATTCACCCTCAAAACTCCAAACGTCGAGCCCCTGCTCCCAGGCCAAAGGTGCCAGACCCAAAACGCGTGCCTGGCCTCAAACCTCCCTTGGTGGCCCTCGCACAGCACCACTCACACTGGGGCTGCGGGCTCGCCGAGACGAGCAAGGCCTCGACATAGCACCTTACGTCACTCTACCCTCGGCCAAAATCAGCATTCACCCTCAAAACTCCAAACGTCGAGCCCCTGCTCCCAGGCCAAAGGTGCCAGACCCAAAACGCGTGCCTGGCCTCAAACCTCCCTTGGTGGCCCTCGCACAGCACCACTCACACTGGGGCTGCGGGCTCGCCGAGACGAGCAAGGCCTCGACATAGCACCTTACGTCACTCTACCCTCGGCCAAAATCAGCATTCACCCTCAAAACTCCAAACGTCGAGCCCCTGCTCCCAGGCCAAAGGTGCCAGACCCAAAACGCGTGCCTGGCCTCAAACCTCCCTTGGTGGCCCTCGCACAGCACCACTCACACTGGGGCTGCGGGCTCGCCGAGACGAGCAAGGCCTCGACATAGCACCTTACGTCACTCTACCCTCGGCCAAAATCAGCATTCACCCTCAAAACTCCAAACGTCGAGCCCCTGCTCCCAGGCCAAAGGTGCCAGACCCAAAACGCCTGCCTGGCCTCAAACCTCCCTTGGTGGCCCTCGCACAGCACCACTCACACTGGGGCTGCGGGCTCGCCGAGTCGAGCAAGGCCTCGACATAGCACCTTACGTCACTCTACCCTCGGCCAAAATCAGCATTCACCCTCAAAACTCCAAACGTCGAGCCCCTGCTCCCAGGCCATAGGTGCCAGACCCAAAACGCGTGCCTGGCCTCAAACCTCCCTTGGTGGCCCTCGCACAGCACCACTCACACTGGGGCTGCGGGCTCGCCGAGACGAGCAAGGCCTCGACATAGCACCTTACGTCACTCTACCCTCGGCCAAAATCAGCATTCACCCTCAAAACTCCAAACGTCGAGCCCCTGCTCCCAGGCCAAAGGTGCCAGACCCAAAACGCGTGCCTGGCCTCAAACCTCCCTTGGTGGCCCTCGCACAGCACCACTCACACTGGGGCTGCGGGCTCGCCGAGACGAGCAAGGCCTCGACATAGCACCTTACGTCACTCTACCCTCGGCCAAAATCAGCATTCACCCTCAAAACTCCAAACGTCGAGCCCCTGCTCCCAGGCCAAAGGTGCCAGACCCAAAACGCCTGCCTGGCCTCAAACCTCCCTTGGTGGCCCTCGCACAGCACCACTCACACTGGGGCTGCGGGCTCGCCGAGACGAGCAAGGCCTCGACATAGCACCTTACGTCACTCTACCCTCGGCCAAAATCAGCATTCACCCTCAAAACTCCAAACGTCGAGCCCCTGCTCCCAGGCCAAAGGTGCCAGACCCAAAACGCCTGCCTGGCCTCAAACCTCCCTTGGTGGCCCTCGCACAGCACCACTCACACTGGGGCTGCGGGCTCGCCGAGACGAGCAAGGCCTCGACATAGCACCTTACGTCACTCTACCCTCGGCCAAAATCAGCATTCACCCTCAAAACTCCAAACGTCGAGCCCCTGCTCCCAGGCCAAAGGTGCCAGACCCAAAACGCCTGCCTGGCCTCAAACCTCCCTTGGTGGCCCTCGCACAGCACCACTCACACTGGGGCTGCGGGCTCGCCGAGACGAGCAAGGCCTCGACATAGCACCTTACGTCACTCTACCCTCGGCCAAAATCAGCATTCACCCTCAAAACTCCAAACGTCGAGCCCCTGCTCCCAGGCCAAAGGTGCCAGACCCAAAACGCCTGCCTGGCCTCAAACCTCCCTTGGTGGCCCTCGCACAGCACCACTCACACTGGGGCTGCGGGCTCGCCGAGACGAGCAAGGCCTCGACATAGCACCTTACGTCACTCTACCCTCGGCCAAAATCAGCATTCACCCTCAAAACTCCAAACGTCGAGCCCCTGCTCCCAGGCCAAAGGTGCCAGACCCAAACCGCCTGCCTGGCCTCAAACCTCCCTTGGTGGCCCTCGCACAGCACCATTCACATTGGGGCTGCGGGCTCGCCGAGACGAGCAAGGCCTCGACATAGCACCTTACGTCACTCTACCCTCGGCCAAAATCAGCATTCACCCTCAAAACTCCAAACGTCGAGCCCCTGCTCCCAGGCCAAAGGTGCCAGACCCAAAACGCCTGCCTGGCCTCAAACCTCCCTTGGTGGCCCTCGCACAGCACCACTCACACTGGGGCTGCGGGCTCGCCGAGACGAGCAAGGCCTCGACATAGCACCTTACGTCACTCTACCCTCGGCCAAAATCAGCATTCACCCTCAAAACTCCAAACGTCGAGCCCCTGCTCCCAGGCCAAAGGTGCCAGACCCAAAACGCGCCCTGGCCTCAAACCTCCCTTGGTGGCCCTCGCACAGCACCACTCACACTGGGGCTGCGGGCTCGCCGAGACGAGCAAGGCCTCGACATAGCACCTTACGTCACTCTACCCTCGGCCAAAATCAGCATTCACCCTCAAAACTCCAAACGTCGAGCCCCTGCTCCCAGGCCAAAGGTGCCAGACCCAAAACGCCTGCCTGGCCTCAAACCTCCCTTGGTGGCCCTCGCACAGCACCACTCACACTGGGGCTGCGGGCTCGGCGAGACGAGCAAGGCCTCGACATAGCACCTTACGTCACTCTACCCTCGGCCAAAATCAGCATTCACCCTCAAAACTCCAAACGTCGAGCCCCTGCTCCCAGGCCAAAGGTGCCAGACCCAAAACGCCTGCCTGGCCTCAAACCTCCCTTGGTGGCCCTCGCACAGCACCACTCACACTGGGGCTGCGGGCTCGCCGAGACGAGCAAGGCCTCGACATAGCACCTTACGTCACTCTACCCTCGGCCAAAATCAGCATTCACCCTCAAAACTCCAAACGTCGAGCCCCTGCTCCCAGGCCAAAGTGCCACACCCAAAACGCCTGCCTGGCCTCAAACCTCCCTTGGTGGCCCTCGCACAGCACCACTCACACTGGGGCTGCGGGCTCGCCGAGACGAGCAAGGCCTCGACATAGCACCTTACGTCACTCTACCCTCGGCCAAAATCAGCATTCACCCTCAAAACTCCAAACGTCGAGCCCCTGCTCCCAGGCCAAAGGTGCCAGACCCAAAACGCCTGCCTGGCCTCAAACCTCCCTTGGTGGCCCTCGCACAGCACCACTCACACTGGGGCTGCGGGCTCGCCGAGACGAGCAAGGCCTCGACATAGCACCTTACGTCACTCTACCCTCGGCCAAAATCAGCATTCACCCTCAAAACTCCAAACGTCGAGCCCCTGCTCCCAGGCCAAAGGTGCCAGACCCAAAACGCCTGCCTGGCCTCAAACCTCCCTTGGTGGCCCTCGCACAGCACCACTCACACTGGGGCTGCGGGCTCGCCGAGACGAGCAAGGCCTCGACATAGCACCTTACGTCACTCTACCCTCGGCCAAAATCAGCATTCACCCTCAAAACTCCAAACGTCGAGCCCCTGCTCCCAGGCCAAAGGTGCCAGACCCAAAACGCCTGCCTGGCCTCAAACCTCCCTTGGTGGCCCTCGCACAGCACCACTCACACTGGGGCTGCGGGCTCGCCGAGACGAGCAAGGCCTCGACATAGCACCTTACGTCACTCTACCCTCGGCCAAAATCAGCATTCACCCTCAAAACTCCAAACGTCGAGCCCCTGCTCCCAGGCCAAAGGTGCCAGACCCAAAACGCCTGCCTGGCCTCAAACCTCCCTTGGTGGCCCTCGCACAGCACCACTCACACTGGGGCTGCGGGCTCGCCGAGACGAGCAAGGCCTCGACATAGCACCTTACGTCACTCTACCCTCGGCCAAAATCAGCATTCACCCTCAAAACTCCAAACGTCGAGCCCCTGCTCCCAGGCCAAAGGTGCCAGACCCAAAACGCGTGCCTGGCCTCAAACCTCCCTTGGTGGCCCTCGCACAGCACCACTCACACTGGGGCTGCGGGCTCGCCGAGACGAGCAAGGCCTCGACATAGCACCTTACGTCACTCTACCCTCGGCCAAAATCAGCATTCACCCTCAAAACTCCAAACGTCGAGCCCCTGCTCCCAGGCCAAAGGTGCCAGACCCAAAACGCCTGCCTGGCCTCAAACCTCCCTTGGTGGCCCTCGCACAGCACCACTCACACTGGGGCTGCGGGCTCGCCGAGACGAGCAAGGCCTCGACATAGCACCTTACGTCACTCTACCCTCGGCCAAAATCAGCACTCACCCTCAAAACTCCAAACGTCGAGCCCCTGCTCCCAGGCCAAAGGTGCCAGACCCAAAACGCGTGCCTGGCCTCAAACCTCCCTTGGTGGCCCTCGCACAGCACCACTCACACTGGGGCTGCGGGCTCGCCGAGACGAGCAAGGCCTCGACATAGCACCTTACGTCACTCTACCCTCGGCCAAAATCAGCATTCACCCTCAAAACTCCAAACGTCGAGCCCCTGCTCCCAGGCCAAAGGTGCCAGACCCAAAACGCCTGCCTGGCCTCAAACCTCCCTTGGTGGCCCTCGCACAGCACCACTCACACTGGGGCTGCGGGCTCGCCGAGACGAGCAAGGCCTCGACATAGCACCTTACGTCACTCTACCCTCGGCCAAAATCAGCATTCACCCTCAAAACTCCAAACGTCGAGCCCCTGCTCCCAGGCCAAAGGTGCCAGACCCAAAACGCCTGCCTGGCCTCAAACCTCCCTTGGTGGCCCTCGCACAGCACCACTCACACTGGGGCTGCGGGCTCGCCGAGACGAGCAAGGCCTCGACATAGCACCTTACGTCACTCTACCCTCGGCCAAAATCAGCATTCACCCTCAAAACTCCAAACGTCGAGCCCCTGCTCCCAGGCCAAAGGTGCCAGACCCAAAACGCGTGCCTGGCCTCAAACCTCCCTTGGTGGCCCTCGCACAGCACCACTCACACTGGGGCTGCGGGCTCGCCGAGACGAGCAAGGCCTCGACATAGCACCTTACGTCACTCTACCCTCGGCCAAAATCAGCATTCACCCTCAAAACTCCAAACGTCGAGCCCCTGCTCCCAGGCCAAAGGTGCCAGACCCAAAACGCCTGCCTGGCCTCAAACCTCCCTTGGTGGCCCTCGCACAGCACCACTCACACTGGGGCTGCGGGCTCGCCGAGACGAGCAAGGCCTCGACATAGCACCTTACGTCACTCTACCCTCGGCCAAAATCAGCATTCACCCTCAAAACTCCAAACGTCGAGCCCCTGCTCCCAGGCCAAAGGTGCCAGACCCAAAACGCCTGCCTGCCCTCAAACCTCCCTTGGTGGCTCTCGCACAGCACCACTCACACTGGGGCTGCGGGCTCGCCGAGACGAGCAAGGCCTCGACATAGCACCTTACGTCACTCTACCCTCGGCCAAAATCAGCATTCACCCTCAAAACTCCAAACGTCGAGCCCCTGCTCCCAGGCCAAAGGTGCCAGACCCAAAACGCCTGCCTGCCCTCAAACCTCCCTTGGTGGCCCTCGCACAGCACCACTCACACTGGGGCTGCGGGCTCGCCGAGACGAGCAAGGCCTCGACATAGCACCTTACGTCACTCTACCCTCGGCCAAAATCAGCATTCACCCTCAAAACTCCAAACGTCGAGCCCCTGCTCCCAGGCCAAAGGTGCCAGACCCAAAACGCGTGCCTGGCCTCAAACCTCCCTTGGTGGCCCTCGCACAGCACCACTCACACTGGGGCTGCGGGCTCGCCGAGACGAGCAAGGCCTCGACATAGCACCTTACGTCACTCTACCCTCGGCCAAAATCAGCATTCACCCTCAAAACTCCAAACGTCGAGCCCCTGCTCCCAGGCCAAAGGTGCCAGACCCAAAACGCGTGCCTGGCCTCAAACCTCCCTTGGTGGCCCTCGCACAGCACCACTCACACTGGGGCTGCGGGCTCGCCGAGACGAGCAAGGCCTCGACATAGCACCTTACGTCACTCTACCCTCGGCCAAAATCAGCATTCACCCTCAAAACTCCAAACGTCGAGCCCCTGCTCCCAGGCCAAAGGTGCCAGACCCAAAACGCGTGCCTGGCCTCAAACCTCCCTTGGTGGCCCTCGCACAGCACCACTCACACTGGGGCTGCGGGCTCGCCGAGACGAGCAAGGCCTCGACATAGCACCTTACGTCACTCTACCCTCGGCCAAAATCAGCATTCACCCTCAAAACTCCAAACGTCGAGCCCCTGCTCCCAGGCCAAAGGTGCCAGACCCAAAACGCGTGCCTGGCCTCAAACCTCCCTTGGTGGCCCTCGCACAGCACCACTCACACTGGGGCTGCGGGCTCGCCGAGACGAGCAAGGCCTCGACATAGCACCTTACGTCACTCTACCCTCGGCCAAAATCAGCATTCACCCTCAAAACTCCAAACGTCGAGCCCCTGCTCCCAGGCCAAAGGTGCCAGACCCAAAACGCCTGCCTGGCCTCAAACCTCCCTTGGTGGCCCTCGCACAGCACCACTCACACTGGGGCTGCGGGCTCGCCGAGACGAGCAAGGCCTCGACATAGCACCTTACGTCACTCTACCCTCGGCCAAAATCAGCATTCACCCTCAAAACTCCAAACGTCGAGCCCCTGCTCCCAGGCCAAAGGTGCCAGACCCAAAACGCGCCTGGCCTCAAACCTCCCTTGGTGGCCCTCGCACAGCACCACTCACACTGGGGCTGCGGGCTCGCCGAGACGAGCAAGGCCTCGACATAGCACCTTACGTCACTCTACCCTCGGCCAAAATCAGCATTCACCCTCAAAACTCCAAACGTCGAGCCCCTGCTCCCAGGCCAAAGGTGCCAGACCCAAAACGCCTGCCTGGCCTCAAACCTCCCTTGGTGGCCCTCGCACAGCACCACTCACACTGGGGCTGCGGGCTCGCCGAGACGAGCAAGGCCTCGACATAGCACCTTACGTCACTCTACCCTCGGCCAAAATCAGCATTCACCCTCAAAACTCCAAACGTCGAGCCCCTGCTCCCAGGCCAAAGGTGCCAGACCCAAAACGCGTGCCTGGCCTCAAACCTCCCTTGGTGGCCCTCGCACAGCACCACTCACACTGGGGCTGCGGGCTCGCCGAGACGAGCAAGGCCTCGACATAGCACCTTACGTCACTCTACCCTCGGCCAAAATCAGCATTCACCCTCAAAACTCCAAACGTCGAGCCCCTGCTCCCAGGCCAAAGGTGCCAGACCCAAAACGCCTGCCTGGCCTCAAACCTCCCTTGGTGGCCCTCGCACAGCACCACTCACACTGGGGCTGCGGGCTCGCCGAGACGAGCAAGGCCTCGACATAGCACCTTACGTCACTCTACCCTCGGCCAAAATCAGCACTCACCCTCAAAACTCCAAACGTCGAGCCCCTGCTCCCAGGCCAAAGGTGCCAGACCCAAAACGCCTGCCTGGCCTCAAACCTCCCTTGGTGGCCCTCGCACAGCACCACTCACACTGGGGCTGCGGGCTCTCCGAGACGAGCAAGGCCTCGACATAGCACCTTACGTCACTCTACCCTCGGCCAAAATCAGCATTCACCCTCAAAACTCCAAACGTCGAGCCCCTGCTCCCAGGCCAAAGGTGCCAGACCCAAAACGCCTGCCTGGCCTCAAACCTCCCTTGGTGGCCCTCGCACAGCACCACTCACACTGGGGCTGCGGGCTCGCCGAGACGAGCAAGGCCTCGACATAGCACCTTACGTCACTCTACCCTCGGCCAAAATCAGCATTCACCCTCAAAACTCCAAACGTCGAGCCCCTGCTCCCAGGCCAAAGGTGCCAGACCCAAAACGCGTGCCTGGCCTCAAACCTCCCTTGGTGGCCCTCGCACAGCACCACTCACATTGGGGCTGCGGGCTCGCCGAGACGAGCAAGGCCTCGACATAGCACCTTACGTCACTCTACCCTCGGCCAAAATCAGCATTCACCCTCAAAACTCCAAACGTCGAGCCCCTGCTCCCAGGCCAAAGGTGCCAGACCCAAAACGCGTGCCTGGCCTCAAACCTCCCTTGGTGGCCCTCGCACAGCACCACTCACACTGGGGCTGCGGGCTCGCCGAGACGAGCAAGGCCTCGACATAGCACCTTACGTCACTCTACCCTCGGCCAAAATCAGCATTCACCCTCAAAACTCCAAACGTCGAGCCCCTGCTCCCAGGCCAAAGGTGCCAGACCCAAAACGCGTGCCTGGCCTCAAACCTCCCTTGGTGGCCCTCGCACAGCACCACTCACACTGGGGCTGCGGGCTCGCCGAGACGAGCAAGGCCTCGACATAGCACCTTACGTCACTCTACCCTCGGCCAAAATCAGCATTCACCCTCAAAACTCCAAACGTCGAGCCCCTGCTCCCAGGCCAAAGGTGCCAGACCCAAAACGCGTGCCTGGCCTCAAACCTCCCTTGGTGGCCCTCGCACAGCACCACTCACACTGGGGCTGCGGGCTCGCCGAGACGAGCAAGGCCTCGACATAGCACCTTACGTCACTCTACCCTCGGCCAAAATCAGCATTCACCCTCAAAACTCCAAACGTCGAGCCCCTGCTCCCAGGCCAAAGGTGCCAGACCCAAAACGCGTGCCTGGCCTCAAACCTCCCTTGGTGGCCCTCGCACAGCACCACTCACACTGGGGCTGCGGGCTCGCCGAGACGAGCAAGGCCTCGACATAGCACCTTACGTCACTCTACCCTCGGCCAAAATCAGCATTCACCCTCAAAACTCCAAACGTCGAGCCCCTGCTCCCAGGCCAAAGGTGCCAGACCCAAAACGCGTGCCTGGCCTCAAACCTCCCTTGGTGGCCCTCGCACAGCACCACTCACACTGGGGCTGCGGGCTCGCCGAGACGAGCAAGGCCTCGACATAGCACCTTACGTCACTCTACCCTCGGCCAAAATCAGCATTCACCCTCAAAACTCCAAACGTCGAGCCCCTGCTCCCAGGCCAAAGGTGCCAGACCCAAAACGCGTGCCTGGCCTCAAACCTCCCTTGGTGGCCCTCGCACAGCACCACTCACACTGGGGCTGCGGGCTCGCCGAGACGAGCAAGGCCTCGACATAGCACCTTACGTCACTCTACCCTCGGCCAAAATCAGCATTCACCCTCAAAACTCCAAACGTCGAGCCCCTGCTCCCAGGCCAAAGGTGCCAGACCCAAAACGCGTGCCTGGCCTCAAACCTCCCTTGGTGGCCCTCGCACAGCACCACTCACATTGGGGCTGCGGGCTCGCCGAGACGAGCAAGGCCTCGACATAGCACCTTACGTCACTCTACCCTCGGCCAAAATCAGCATTCACCCTCAAAACTCCAAACGTCGAGCCCCTGCTCCCAGGCCAAAGGTGCCAGACCCAAAACGCCTGCCTGGCCTCAAACCTCCCTTGGTGGCCCTCGCACAGCACCACTCACATTGGGGCTGCGGGCTCGCCGAGACGAGCAAGGCCTCGACATAGCACCTTACGTCACTCTACCCTCGGCCAAAATCAGCATTCACCCTCAAAACTCCAAACGTCGAGCCCCTGCTCCCAGGCCAAAGGTGCCAGACCCAAAACGCGTGCCTGGCCTCAAACCTCCCTTGGTGGCCCTCGCACAGCACCACTCACACTGGGGCTGCGGGCTCGCCGAGACGAGCAAGGCCTCGACATAGCACCTTACGTCACTCTACCCTCGGCCAAAATCAGCATTCACCCTCAAAACTCCAAACGTCGAGCCCCTGCTCCCAGGCCAAAGGTGCCAGACCCAAAACGCCTGCCTGGCCTCAAACCTCCCTTGGTGGCCCTCGCACAGCACCACTCACACTGGGGCTGCGGGCTCGCCGAGACGAGCAAGGCCTCGACATAGCACCTTACGTCACTCTACCCTCGGCCAAAATCAGCATTCACCCTCAAAACTCCAAACGTCGAGCCCCTGCTCCCAGGCCAAAGGTGCCAGACCCAAAACGCGTGCCTGGCCTCAAACCTCCCTTGGTGGCCCTCGCACAGCACCACTCACACTGGGGCTGCGGGCTCGCCGAGACGAGCAAGGCCTCGACATAGCACCTTACGTCACTCTACCCTCGGCCAAAATCAGCATTCACCCTCAAAACTCCAAACGTCGAGCCCCTGCTCCCAGGCCAAAGGTGCCAGACCCAAAACGCGTGCCTGCCCTCAAACCTCCCTTGGTGGCCCTCGCACAGCACCACTCACACTGGGGCTGCGGGCTCGCCGAGACGAGCAAGGCCTCGACATAGCACCTTACGTCACTCTACCCTCGGCCAAAATCAGCATTCACCCTCAAAACTCCAAACGTCGAGCCCCTGCTCCCAGGCCAAAGGTGCCAGACCCAAAACGCGTGCCTGGCCTCAAACCTCCCTTGGTGGCCCTCGCACAGCACCACTCACATTGGGGCTGCGGGCTCGCCGAGACGAGCAAGGCCTCGACATAGCACCTTACGTCACTCTACCCTCGGCCAAAATCAGCATTCACCCTCAAAACTCCAAACGTCGAGCCCCTGCTCCCAGGCCAAAGGTGCCAGACCCAAAACGCGTGCCTGCCCTCAAACCTCCCTTGGTGGCCCTCGCACAGCACCACTCACACTGGGGCTGCGGGCTCGCCGAGACGAGCAAGGCCTCGACATAGCACCTTACGTCACTCTACCCTCGGCCAAAATCAGCATTCACCCTCAAAACTCCAAACGTCGAGCCCCTGCTCCCAGGCCAAAGGTGCCAGACCCAAAACGCGTGCCTGGCCTCAAACCTCCCTTGGTGGCCCTCGCACAGCACCACTCACACTGGGGCTGCGGGCTCGCCGAGACGAGCAAGGCCTCGACATAGCACCTTACGTCACTCTACCCTCGGCCAAAATCAGCATTCACCCTCAAAACTCCAAACGTCGAGCCCCTGCTCCCAGGCCAAAGGTGCCAGACCCAAAACGCGTGCCTGGCCTCAAACCTCCCTTGGTGGCCCTCGCACAGCACCACTCACACTGGGGCTGCGGGCTCGCCGAGACGAGCAAGGCCTCGACATAGCACCTTACGTCACTCTACCCTCGGCCAAAATCAGCATTCACCCTCAAAACTCCAAACGTCGAGCCCCTGCTCCCAGGCCAAAGGTGCCAGACCCAAAACGCGTGCCTGGCCTCAAACCTCCCTTGGTGGCCCTCGCACAGCACCACTCACACTGGGGCTGCGGGCTCGCCGAGCCGAGCAAGGCCTCGACATAGCACCTTACGTCACTCTACCCTCGGCCAAAATCAGCATTCACCCTCAAAACTCCAAACGTCGAGCCCCTGCTCCCAGGCCAAAGGTGCCAGACCCAAAACGCGTGCCTGGCCTCAAACCTCCCTTGGTGGCCCTCGCACAGCACCACTCACACTGGGGCTGCGGGCTCGCCGAGACGAGCAAGGCCTCGACATAGCACCTTACGTCACTCTACCCTCGGCCAAAATCAGCATTCACCCTCAAAACTCCAAACGTCGAGCCCCTGCTCCCAGGCCAAAGGTGCCAGACCCAAAACGCGTGCCTGGCCTCAAACCTCCCTTGGTGGCCCTCGCACAGCACCACTCACACTGGGGCTGCGGGCTCGCCGAGACGAGCAAGGCCTCGACATAGCACCTTACGTCACTCTACCCTCGGCCAAAATCAGCATTCACCCTCAAAACTCCAAACGTCGAGCCCCTGCTCCCAGGCCAAAGGTGCCAGACCCAAAACGCCTGCCTGGCCTCAAACCTCCCTTGGTGGCCCTCGCACAGCACCACTCACACTGGGGCTGCGGGCTCGCCGAGACGAGCAAGGCCTCGACATAGCACCTTACGTCACTCTACCCTCGGCCAAAATCAGCATTCACCCTCAAAACTCCAAACGTCGAGCCCCTGCTCCCAGGCCAAAGGTGCCAGACCCAAAACGCGTGCCTGGCCTCAAACCTCCCTTGGTGGCCCTCGCACAGCACCACTCACATTGGGGCTGCGGGCTCGCCGAGACGAGCAAGGCCTCGACATAGCACCTTACGTCACTCTACCCTCGGCCAAAATCAGCATTCACCCTCAAAACTCCAAACGTCGAGCCCCTGCTCCCAGGCCAAAGGTGCCAGACCCAAAACGCGTGCCTGGCCTCAAACCTCCCTTGGTGGCCCTCGCACAGCACCACTCACATTGGGGCTGCGGGCTCGCCGAGACGAGCAAGGCCTCGACATAGCACCTTACGTCACTCTACCCTCGGCCAAAATCAGCATTCACCCTCAAAACTCCAAACGTCGAGCCCCTGCTCCCAGGCCAAAGGTGCCAGACCCAAAACGCGTGCCTGGCCTCAAACCTCCCTTGGTGGCCCTCGCACAGCACCACTCACACTGGGGCTGCGGGCTCGCCGAGACGAGCAAGGCCTCGACATAGCACCTTACGTCACTCTACCCTCGGCCAAAATCAGCATTCACCCTCAAAACTCCAAACGTCGAGCCCCTGCTCCCAGGCCAAAGGTGCCAGACCCAAAACGCGTGCCTGGCCTCAAACCTCCCTTGGTGGCCCTCGCACAGCACCACTCACACTGGGGCTGCGGGCTCGCCGAGACGAGCAAGGCCTCGACATAGCACCTTACGTCACTCTACCCTCGGCCAAAATCAGCATTCACCCTCAAAACTCCAAACGTCGAGCCCCTGCTCCCAGGCCAAAGGTGCCAGACCCAAAACGCGTGCCTGGCCTCAAACCTCCCTTGGTGGCCCTCGCACAGCACCACTCACACTGGGGCTGCGGGCTCGCCGAGACGAGCAAGGCCTCGACATAGCACCTTACGTCACTCTACCCTCGGCCAAAATCAGCATTCACCCTCAAAACTCCAAACGTCGAGCCCCTGCTCCCAGGCCAAAGGTGCCAGACCCAAAACGCGTGCCTGGCCTCAAACCTCCCTTGGTGGCCCTCGCACAGCACCACTCACACTGGGGCTGCGGGCTCGCCGAGACGAGCAAGGCCTCGACATAGCACCTTACGTCACTCTACCCTCGGCCAAAATCAGCATTCACCCTCAAAACTCCAAACGTCGAGCCCCTGCTCCCAGGCCAAAGGTGCCAGACCCAAAACGCGTGCCTGGCCTCAAACCTCCCTTGGTGGCCCTCGCACAGCACCACTCACACTGGGGCTGCGGGCTCGCCGAGACGAGCAAGGCCTCGACATAGCACCTTACGTCACTCTACCCTCGGCCAAAATCAGCATTCACCCTCAAAACTCCAAACGTCGAGCCCCTGCTCCCAGGCCAAAGGTGCCAGACCCAAAACGCGTGCCTGGCCTCAAACCTCCCTTGGTGGCCCTCGCACATCACCACTCACACTGGGGCTGCGGGCTCGCCGAGACGAGCAAGGCCTCGACATAGCACCTTACGTCACTCTACCCTCGGCCAAAATCAGCATTCACCCTCAAAACTCCAAACGTCGAGCCCCTGCTCCCAGGCCAAAGGTGCCAGACCCAAAACGCGTGCCTGGCCTCAAACCTCCCTTGGTGGCCCTCGCACAGCACCACTCACATTGGGGCTGCGGGCTCGCCGAGACGAGCAAGGCCTCGACATAGCACCTTACGTCACTCTACCCTCGGCCAAAATCAGCATTCACCCTCAAAACTCCAAACGTCGAGCCCCTGCTCCCAGGCCAAAGGTGCCAGACCCAAAACGCGTGCCTGGCCTCAAACCTCCCTTGGTGGCCCTCGCACAGCACCACTCACACTGGGGCTGCGGGCTCGCCGAGACGAGCAAGGCCTCGACATAGCACCTTACGTCACTCTACCCTCGGCCAAAATCAGCATTCACCCTCAAAACTCCAAACGTCGAGCCCCTGCTCCCAGGCCAAAGGTGCCAGACCCAAAACGCGTGCCTGGCCTCAAACCTCCCTTGGTGGCCCTCGCACAGCACCACTCACACTGGGGCTGCGGGCTCGCCGAGACGAGCAAGGCCTCGACATAGCACCTTACGTCACTCTACCCTCGGCCAAAATCAGCATTCACCCTCAAAACTCCAAACGTCGAGCCCCTGCTCCCAGGCCAAAGGTGCCAGACCCAAAACGCGTGCCTGGCCTCAAACCTCCCTTGGTGGCCCTCGCACAGCACCATTCACATGGGGCTGCGGGCTCGCCGAGACGAGCAAGGCCTCGACATAGCACCTTACGTCACTCTACCCTCGGCCAAAATCAGCATTCACCCTCAAAACTCCAAACGTCGAGCCCCTGCTCCCAGGCCAAAGGTGCCAGACCCAAAACGCGTGCCTGGCCTCAAACCTCCCTTGGTGGCCCTCGCACAGCACCACTCACATTGGGGCTGCGGGCTCGCCGAGACGAGCAAGGCCTCGACATAGCACCTTACGTCACTCTACCCTCGGCCAAAATCAGCATTCACCCTCAAAACTCCAAACGTCGAGCCCCTGCTCCCAGGCCAAAGGTGCCAGACCCAAAACGCGTGCCTGGCCTCAAACCTCCCTTGGTGGCCCTCGCACAGCACCACTCACACTGGGGCTGCGGGCTCGCCGAGACGAGCAAGGCCTCGACATAGCACCTTACGTCACTCTACCCTCGGCCAAAATCAGCATTCACCCTCAAAACTCCAAACGTCGAGCCCCTGCTCCCAGGCCAAAGGTGCCAGACCCAAAACGCCTGCCTGGCCTCAAACCTCCCTTGGTGGCCCTCGCACAGCACCACTCACACTGGGGCTGCGGGCTCGCCGAGACGAGCAAGGCCTCGACATAGCACCTTACGTCACTCTACCCTCGGCCAAAATCAGCATTCACCCTCAAAACTCCAAACGTCGAGCCCCTGCTCCCAGGCCAAAGGTGCCAGACCCAAAACGCGTGCCTGGCCTCAAACCTCCCTTGGTGGCCCTCGCACAGCACCACTCACATTGGGGCTGCGGGCTCGCCGAGACGAGCAAGGCCTCGACATAGCACCTTACGTCACTCTACCCTCGGCCAAAATCAGCATTCACCCTCAAAACTCCAAACGTCGAGCCCCTGCTCCCAGGCCAAAGGTGCCAGACCCAAAACGCGTGCCTGGCCTCAAACCTCCCTTGGTGGCCCTCGCACAGCACCACTCACACTGGGGCTGCGGGCTCGCCGAGACGAGCAAGGCCTCGACATAGCACCTTACGTCACTCTACCCTCGGCCAAAATCAGCATTCACCCTCAAAACTCCAAACGTCGAGCCCCTGCTCCCAGGCCAAAGGTGCCAGACCCAAAACGCGTGCCTGGCCTCAAACCTCCCTTGGTGGCCCTCGCACAGCACCACTCACACTGGGGCTGCGGGCTCGCCGAGACGAGCAAGGCCTCGACATAGCACCTTACGTCACTCTACCCTCGGCCAAAATCAGCATTCACCCTCAAAACTCCAAACGTCGAGCCCCTGCTCCCAGGCCAAAGGTGCCAGACCCAAAACGCGTGCCTGGCCTCAAACCTCCCTTGGTGGCCCTCGCACAGCACCACTCACATGGGGCTGCGGGCTCGCCGAGACGAGCAAGGCCTCGACATAGCACCTTACGTCACTCTACCCTCGGCCAAAATCAGCATTCACCCTCAAAACTCCAAACGTCGAGCCCCTGCTCCCAGGCCAAAGGTGCCAGACCCAAAACGCGTGCCTGGCCTCAAACCTCCCTTGGTGGCCCTCGCACAGCACCACTCACATTGGGGCTGCGGGCTCGCCGAGACGAGCAAGGCCTCGACATAGCACCTTACGTCACTCTACCCTCGGCCAAAATCAGCATTCACCCTCAAAACTCCAAACGTCGAGCCCCTGCTCCCAGGCCAAAGGTGCCAGACCCAAAACGCGTGCCTGGCCTCAAACCTCCCTTGGTGGCCCTCGCACAGCACCACTCACACTGGGGCTGCGGGCTCGCCGAGACGAGCAAGGCCTCGACATAGCACCTTACGTCACTCTACCCTCGGCCAAAATCAGCATTCACCCTCAAAACTCCAAACGTCGAGCCCCTGCTCCCAGGCCAAAGGTGCCAGACCCAAAACGCGTGCCTGGCCTCAAACCTCCCTTGGTGGCCCTCGCACAGCACCACTCACACTGGGGCTGCGGGCTCGCCGAGACGAGCAAGGCCTCGACATAGCACCTTACGTCACTCTACCCTCGGCCAAAATCAGCATTCACCCTCAAAACTCCAAACGTCGAGCCCCTGCTCCCAGGCCAAAGGTGCCAGACCCAAAACGCGTGCCTGGCCTCAAACCTCCCTTGGTGGCCCTCGCACAGCACCACTCACACTGGGGCTGCGGGCTCGCCGAGACGAGCAAGGCCTCGACATAGCACCTTACGTCACTCTACCCTCGGCCAAAATCAGCATTCACCCTCAAAACTCCAAACGTCGAGCCCCTGCTCCCAGGCCAAAGGTGCCAGACCCAAAACGCGTGCCTGGCCTCAAACCTCCCTTGGTGGCCCTCGCACAGCACCACTCACATGGGGCTGCGGGCTCGCCGAGACGAGCAAGGCCTCGACATAGCACCTTACGTCACTCTACCCTCGGCCAAAATCAGCATTCACCCTCAAAACTCCAAACGTCGAGCCCCTGCTCCCAGGCCAAAGGTGCCAAACCCAAAACGCGTGCCTGGCCTCAAACCTCCCTTGGTGGCCCTCGCACAGCACCACTCACACTGGGGCTGCGGGCTCGCCGAGACGAGCAAGGCCTCGACATAGCACCTTACGTCACTCTACCCTCGGCCAAAATCAGCATTCACCCTCAAAACTCCAAACGTCGAGCCCCTGCTCCCAGGCCAAAGGTGCCAGACCCAAAACGCGTGCCTGGCCTCAAACCTCCCTTGGTGGCCCTCGCACAGCACCACTCACATTGGGGCTGCGGGCTCGCCGAGACGAGCAAGGCCTCGACATAGCACCTTACGTCACTCTACCCTCGGCCAAAATCAGCATTCACCCTCAAAACTCCAAACGTCGAGCCCCTGCTCCCAGGCCAAAGGTGCCAGACCCAAAACGCGTGCCTGGCCTCAAACCTCCCTTGGTGGCCCTCGCACAGCACCACTCACACTGGGGCTGCGGGCTCGCCGAGACGAGCAAGGCCTCGACATAGCACCTTACGTCACTCTACCCTCGGCCAAAATCAGCATTCACCCTCAAAACTCCAAACGTCGAGCCCCTGCTCCCAGGCCAAAGGTGCCAGACCCAAAACGCGTGCCTGGCCTCAAACCTCCCTTGGTGGCCCTCGCACAGCACCATTCTGAATGGGGCTGCGGGCTCGCCGAGACGAGCAAGGCCTCGACATAGCACCTTACGTCACTCTACCCTCGGCCAAAATCAGCATTCACCCTCAAAACTCCAAACGTCGAGCCCCTGCTCCCAGGCCAAAGGTGCCAGACCCAAAAAGCTGCCTGGCCTCAAACCTCCCTTGGTGGCCCTCGCACAGCACCACTCACACTGGGGCTGCGGGCTCGCCGAGACGAGCAAGGCCTCGACATAGCACCTTACGTCACTCTACCCTCGGCCAAAATCAGCATTCACCCTCAAAACTCCAAACGTCGAGCCCCTGCTCCCAGGCCAAAGGTGCCAGACCCAAAACGCGTGCCTGGCCTCAAACCTCCCTTGGTGGCCCTCGCACAGCACCATTCACATTGGGGCTGCGGGCTCGCCGAGACGAGCAAGGCCTCGACATAGCACCTTACGTCACTCTACCCTCGGCCAAAATCAGCATTCACCCTCAAAACTCCAAACGTCGAGCCCCTGCTCCCAGGCCAAAGGTGCCAGACCCAAAACGCGTGCCTGGCCTCAAACCTCCCTTGGTGGCCCTCGCACAGCACCACTCACACTGGGGCTGCGGGCTCGCCGAGACGAGCAAGGCCTCGACATAGCACCTTACGTCACTCTACCCTCGGCCAAAATCAGCATTCACCCTCAAAACTCCAAACGTCGAGCCCCTGCTCCCAGGCCAAAGGTGCCAGACCCAAAACGCGTGCCTGGCCTCAAACCTCCCTTGGTGGCCCTCGCACAGCACCACTCACACTGGGGCTGCGGGCTCGCCGAGACGAGCAAGGCCTCGACATAGCACCTTACGTCACTCTACCCTCGGCCAAAATCAGCATTCACCCTCAAAACTCCAAACGTCGAGCCCCTGCTCCCAGGCCAAAGGTGCCAGACCCAAAACGCCTGCCTGGCCTCAAACCTCCCTTGGTGGCCCTCGCACAGCACCACTCACACTGGGGCTGCGGGCTCGCCGAGACGAGCAAGGCCTCGACATAGCACCTTACGTCACTCTACCCTCGGCCAAAATCAGCATTCACCCTCAAAACTCCAAACGTCGAGCCCCTGCTCCCAGGCCAAAGGTGCCAGACCCAAAACGCGTGCCTGGCCTCAAACCTCCCTTGGTGGCCCTCGCACAGCACCACTCACACTGGGGCTGCGGGCTCGCCGAGACGAGCAAGGCCTCGACATAGCACCTTACGTCACTCTACCCTCGGCCAAAATCAGCATTCACCCTCAAAACTCCAAACGTCGAGCCCCTGCTCCCAGGCCAAAGGTGCCAGACCCAAAACGCGTGCCTGGCCTCAAACCTCCCTTGGTGGCCCTCGCACAGCACCACTCACATTGGGGCTGCGGGCTCGCCGAGACGAGCAAGGCCTCGACATAGCACCTTACGTCACTCTACCCTCGGCCAAAATCAGCATTCACCCTCAAAACTCCAAACGTCGAGCCCCTGCTCCCAGGCCAAAGGTGCCAGACCCAAAACGCGTGCCTGGCCTCAAACCTCCCTTGGTGGCCCTCGCACAGCACCACTCACACTGGGGCTGCGGGCTCGCCGAGACTAGCAAGGCCTCGACATAGCACCTTACGTCACTCTACCCTCGGCCAAAAACAGCATTCACCCTCAAAACTCCAACGTCGAGCCCCTGCTCCCAGGCCAAAGGTGCCAGACCCAAAACGCGTGCCTGGCCTCAAACCTCCCTTGGTGGCCCTCGCACAGCACCACTCACATTGGGGCTGCGGGCTCGCCAGACGAGCAAGGCCTCGACATAGCACCTTACGTCACTCTACTCTCGGCCAAAATCAGCATTCACCCTCAAACTCCAAACGTCGAGCCCCTGCTCCCTGGCCAAAGGTGCCAGACCCAAAACGCGTGCCTGGCCTCAAACCTCCCTTGGTGGCCCTCGCACAGCACGACTCACACTGGGGCTGCGGGCTCGCCGAGCCGAGCAAGGCCTCGACATAGCACCTTACGTCACTCTACCCTCGGCCAAAATCACCATTCACCCTCAAAACTCCAAACGTCGAGCCCCTGCTCCCAGGCCAAAGGTGCCAGACCCAAAACGCGTGCCTGGCCTCAAACCTCCCTTGGTGGCCCTCGCACAGCACCATTCACATTGGGGCTGCGGGCTCGCCGAGACGAGCAAGGCCTCGACATAGCACCTTACGTCACTCTACCCTCGGCCAAAATCACCATTCACCCTCAAAACTCCAAACGTCGAGCCCCTGCTCCCAGGCCAAAGGTGCCAGACCCAAAACGCGTGCCTGGCCTCAAACCTCCCTTGGTGGCCCTCGCACAGCACCACTCACACTGGGGCTGCGGGCTCGCCGAGACGAGCAAGGCCTCGACATAGCACCTTACGTCACTCTACCCTCGGCCAAAATCAGCACTCACCCTCAAAACTCCAAACGTCGAGCCCCTGCTCCCAGGCCAAAGGTGCCAGACCCAAAACGCGTGCCTGGCCTCAAACCTCCCTTGGTGGCCCTCGCACAGCACCACTCACATTGGGGCTGCGGGCTCGCCGAGACGAGCAAGGCCTCGACATAGCACCTTACGTCACTCTACCCTCGGCCAAAATCAGCATTCAACCTCAAAACTCCAAACGTCGAGCCCCTGCTCCCAGGCCAAAGGTGCCAGACCCAAAACGCGTGCCTGGCCTCAAACCTCCCTTGGTGGCCCTCGCACAGCCCCATTCACATTGGGGCTGCGGGCTCGCCGAGACGAGCAAGGCCTCGACATAGCACCTTACGTCACTCTACCCTCGGCCAAAATCAGCATTCACCCTCAAAACTCCAAACGTCGAGCCCCTGCTCCCAGGCCAAGGTGCCAGACCCAAAACGCGTGCCTGGCCTCAAACCTCCCTTGGTGGCCCTCGCACAGCACCACTCACATTGGGGCTGCGGGCTCGCCGAGACGAGCAAGGCCTCGACATAGCACCTTACGTCACTCTACCCTCGGCCAAAATCAGCATTCACCCTCAAAACTCCAAACGTCGAGCCCCTGCTCCCAGGCCAAAGGTGCCAGACCCAAAACGCGTGCCTGGCCTCAAACCTCCCTTGGTGGCCCTCGCACAGCACCACTCACACTGGGGCTGCGGGCTCGCCGAGACGAGCAAGGCCTCGACATAGCACCTTACGTCACTCTACCCTCGGCCAAAATCAGCATTCACCCTCAAAACTCCAAACGTCGAGCCCCTGCTCCCAGGCCAAAGGTGCCAGACCCAAAACGCGTGCCTGGCCTCAAACCTCCCTTGGTGGCCCTCGCACAGCACCACTCACACTTGGGGCTGCGGGCTCGCCGAGACGAGCAAGGCCTCGACATAGCACCTTACGTCACTCTACCCTCGGCCAAAATCAGCATTCACCCTCAAAACTCCAAACGTCGAGCCCCTGCTCCCAGGCCAAAGGTGCCAGACCCAAAACGCGTGCCTGGCCTCAAACCTCCCTTGGTGGCCCTCGCACAGCCCCACTCACACTGGGGCTGCGGGCTCGCCGAGACGAGCAAGGCCTCGACATAGCACCTTACGTCACTCTACCCTCGGCCAAAATCAGCATTCACCCTCAAAACTCCAAACGTCGAGCCCCTGCTCCCAGGCCAAAGGTGCCAGACCCAAAACGCGTGCCTGGCCTCAAACCTCCCTTGGTGGCCCTCGCACAGCCCCACTCACACTGGGGCTGCGGGCTCGCCGAGACGAGCAAGGCCTCGACATAGCACCTTACGTCACTCTACCCTCGGCCAAAATCAGCATTCACCCTCAAAACTCCAAACGTCGAGCCCCTGCTCCCAGGCCAAAGGTGCCAGACCCAAAACGCGTGCCTGGCCTCAAACCTCCCTTGGTGGCCCTCGCACAGCACCACTCACATTGGGGCTGCGGGCTCGCCGAGACGAGCAAGGCCTCGACATAGCACCTTACGTCACTCTACCCTCGGCCAAAATCAGCATTCACCCTCAAAACTCCAAACGTCGAGCCCCTGCTCCCAGGCCAAAGGTGCCAGACCCAAAACGCGTGCCTGGCCTCAAACCTCCCTTGGTGGCCCTCGCACAGCCCCACTCACATTGGGGCTGCGGGCTCGCCGAGACGAGCAAGGCCTCGACATAGCACCTTACGTCACTCTACCCTCGGCCAAAATCAGCATTCACCCTCAAAACTCCAAACGTCGAGCCCCTGCTCCCAGGCCAAAGGTGCCAGACCCAAAACGCGTGCCTGGCCTCAAACCTCCCTTGGTGGCCCTCGCACAGCACCACTCACATTGGGGCTGCGGGCTCGCCGAGACGAGCAAGGCCTCGACATAGCACCTTACGTCACTCTACCCTCGGCCAAAATCAGCATTCACCCTCAAAACTCCAAACGTCGAGCCCCTGCTCCCAGGCCAAAGGTGCCAGACCCAAAACGCGTGCCTGGCCTCAAACCTCCCTTGGTGGCCCTCGCACAGCACCATTCACATTGGGGCTGCGGGCTCGCCGAGACGAGCAAGGCCTCGACATAGCACCTTACGTCACTCTACCCTCGGCCAAAATCAGCATTCACCCTCAAAACTCCAAACGTCGAGCCCCTGCTCCCAGGCCAAAGGTGCCAGACCCAAAACGCGTGCCTGGCCTCAAACCTCCCTTGGTGGCCCTCGCACAGCACCACTCACATTGGGGCTGCGGGCTCGCCGAGACGAGCAAGGCCTCGACATAGCACCTTACGTCACTCTACCCTCGGCCAAAATCAGCATTCACCCTCAAAACTCCAAACGTCGAGCCCCTGCTCCCAGGCCAAAGGTGCCAGACCCAAAACGCGTGCCTGGCCTCAAACCTCCCTTGGTGGCCCTCGCACAGCACCACTCACATTGGGGCTGCGGGCTCGCCGAGACGAGCAAGGCCTCGACATAGCACCTTACGTCACTCTACCCTCGGCCAAAATCAGCATTCACCCTCAAAACTCCAAACGTCGAGCCCCTGCTCCCAGGCCAAAGGTGCCAGACCCAAAACGCGTGCCTGGCCTCAAACCTCCCTTGGTGGCCCTCGCACAGCACCACTCACACTGGGGCTGCGGGCTCGCCGAGACGAGCAAGGCCTCGACATAGCACCTTACGTCACTCTACCCTCGGCCAAAATCAGCATTCACCCTCAAAACTCCAAACGTCGAGCCCCTGCTCCCAGGCCAAAGGTGCCAGACCCAAAACGCGTGCCTGGCCTCAAACCTCCCTTGGTGGCCCTCGCACAGCACCACTCACATTGGGGCTGCGGGCTCGCCGAGACGAGCAAGGCCTCGACATAGCACCTTACGTCACTCTACCCTCGGCCAAAATCAGCATTCACCCTCAAAACTCCAAACGTCGAGCCCCTGCTCCCAGGCCAAAGGTGCCAGACCCAAAACGCGTGCCTGGCCTCAAACCTCCCTTGGTGGCCCTCGCACAGCACCACTCACATTGGGGCTGCGGGCTCGCCGAGACGAGCAAGGCCTCGACATAGCACCTTACGTCACTCTACCCTCGGCCAAAATCAGCATTCACCCTCAAAACTCCAAACGTCGAGCCCCTGCTCCCAGGCCAAAGGTGCCAGACCCAAAACGCGTGCCTGGCCTCAAACCTCCCTTGGTGGCCCTCGCACAGCACCACTCACATTGGGGCTGCGGGCTCGCCGAGACGAGCAAGGCCTCGACATAGCACCTTACGTCACTCTACCCTCGGCCAAAATCAGCATTCACCCTCAAAACTCCAAACGTCGAGCCCCTGCTCCCAGGCCAAAGGTGCCAGACCCAAAACGCGTGCCTGGCCTCAAACCTCCCTTGGTGGCCCTCGCACAGCCCCACTCACATTGGGGCTGCGGGCTCGCCGAGACGAGCAAGGCCTCGACATAGCACCTTACGTCACTCTACCCTCGGCCAAAATCAGCATTCACCCTCAAAACTCCAAACGTCGAGCCCCTGCTCCCAGGCCAAAGGTGCCAGACCCAAAACGCGTGCCTGGCCTCAAACCTCCCTTGGTGGCCCTCGCACAGCACCACTCACACTGGGGCTGCGGGCTCGCCGAGACGAGCAAGGCCTCGACATAGCACCTTACGTCACTCTACCCTCGGCCAAAATCAGCATTCACCCTCAAAACTCCAAACGTCGAGCCCCTGCTCCCAGGCCAAAGGTGCCAGACCCAAAACGCGCGCCTGGCCTCAAACCTCCCTTGGTGGCCCTCGCACAGCACCATTCACACTGGGGCTGCGGGCTCGCCGAGACGAGCAAGGCCTCGACATAGCACCTTACGTCACTCTACCCTCGGCCAAAATCAGCATTCACCCTCTAAACTCCAAACGTCGAGCCCCTGCTCCCAGGCCAAAGGTGCCAGACCCAAAACGCGTGCCTGGCCTCAAACCTCCCTTGGTGGCCCTCGCACAGCCCCACTCACATTGGGGCTGCGGGCTCGCCGAGACGAGCAAGGCCTCGACATAGCACCTTACGTCACTCTACCCTCGGCCAAAATCAGCATTCACCCTCAAAACTCCAAACGTCGAGCCCCTGCTCCCAGGCCAAAGGTGCCAGACCCAAAACGCGTGCCTGGCCTCAAACCTCCCTTGGTGGCCCTCGCACAGCCCCATTCACATTGGGGCTGCGGGCTCGCCGAGACGAGCAAGGCCTCGACATAGCACCTTACGTCACTCTACCCTCGGCCAAAATCAGCATTCACCCTCAAAACTCCAAACGTCGAGCCCCTGCTCCCAGGCCAAAGGTGCCAGACCCAAAACGCGTGCCTGGCCTCAAACCTCCCTTGGTGGCCCTCGCACAGCACCACTCACACTGGGGCTGCGGGCTCGCCGAGACGAGCAAGGCCTCGACATAGCACCTTACGTCACTCTACCCTCGGCCAAAATCAGCATTCACCCTCAAAACTCCAAACGTCGAGCCCCTGCTCCCAGGCCAAAGGTGCCAGACCCAAAACGCGTGCCTGGCCTCAAACCTCCCTTGGTGGCCCTCGCACAGCACCACTCACACTGGGGCTGCGGGCTCGCCGAGACGAGCAAGGCCTCGACATAGCACCTTACGTCACTCTACCCTCGGCCAAAATCAGCATTCACCCTCAAAACTCCAAACGTCGAGCCCCTGCTCCCAGGCCAAAGGTGCCAGACCCAAAACGCGTGCCTGGCCTCAAACCTCCCTTGGTGGCCCTCGCACAGCACCACTCACATTGGGGCTGCGGGCTCGCCGAGACGAGCAAGGCCTCGACATAGCACCTTACGTCACTCTACCCTCGGCCAAAATCAGCATTCACCCTCAAAACTCCAAACGTCGAGCCCCTGCTCCCAGGCCAAAGGTGCCAGACCCAAAACGCGTGCCTGGCCTCAAACCTCCCTTGGTGGCCCTCGCACAGCACCACTCACATTGGGGCTGCGGGCTCGCCGAGACGAGCAAGGCCTCGACATAGCACCTTACGTCACTCTACCCTCGGCCAAAATCAGCATTCACCCTCAAAACTCCAAACGTCGAGCCCCTGCTCCCAGGCCAAAGGTGCCAGACCCAAAACGCGTGCCTGGCCTCAAACCTCCCTTGGTGGCCCTCGCACAGCACCACTCACATTGGGGCTGCGGGCTCGCCGAGACGAGCAAGGCCTCGACATAGCACCTTACGTCACTCTACCCTCGGCCAAAATCAGCATTCACCCTCAAAACTCCAAACGTCGAGCCCCTGCTCCCAGGCCAAAGGTGCCAGACCCAAAACGCGTGCCTGGCCTCAAACCTCCCTTGGTGGCCCTCGCACAGCACCACTCACACTGGGGGCTGCGGGCTCGCCGAGACGAGCAAGGCCTCGACATAGCACCTTACGTCACTCTACCCTCGGCCAAAATCAGCATTCACCCTCAAAACTCCAAACGTCGAGCCCCTGCTCCCAGGCCAAAGGTGCCAGACCCAAAACGCGTGCCTGGCCTCAAACCTCCCTTGGTGGCCCTCGCACAGCACCACTCACACTGGGGCTGCGGGCTCGCCGAGACGAGCAAGGCCTCGACATAGCACCTTACGTCACTCTACCCTCGGCCAAAATCAGCATTCACCCTCAAAACTCCAAACGTCGAGCCCCCTGCTCCCAGGCCAAAGGTGCCAGACCCAAAACGCGTGCCTGGCCTCAAACCTCCCTTGGTGGCCCTCGCACAGCACCACTCACACTTGGGGCTGCGGGCTCGCCGAGACGAGCAAGGCCTCGACATAGCACCTTACGTCACTCTACCCTCGGCCAAAATCAGCATTCACCCTCAAAACTCCAAACGTCGAGCCCCTGCTCCCAGGCCAAAGGTGCCAGACCCAAAACGCGTGCCTGGCCTCAAACCTCCCTTGGTGGCCCTCGCACAGCACCACTCACACTGGGGCTGCGGGCTCGCCGAGACGAGCAAGGCCTCGACATAGCACCTTACGTCACTCTACCCTCGGCCAAAATCAGCATTCACCCTCAAAACTCCAAACGTCGAGCCCCTGCTCCCAGGCCAAAGGTGCCAGACCCAAAACGCGTGCCTGGCCTCAAACCTCCCTTGGTGGCCCTCGCACAGCACCACTCACAGTGGGGCTGCGGGCTCGCCGAGACGAGCAAGGCCTCGACATAGCACCTTACGTCACTCTACCCTCGGCCAAAATCAGCATTCACCCTCAAAACTCCAAACGTCGAGCCCCTGCTCCCAGGCCAAAGGTGCCAGACCCAAAACGCGTGCCTGGCCTCAAACCTCCCTTGGTGGCCCTCGCACAGCACCACTCACACTGGGGCTGCGGGCTCGCCGAGACGAGCAAGGCCTCGACATAGCACCTTACGTCACTCTACCCTCGGCCAAAATCAGCATTCACCCTCAAAACTCCAAACGTCGAGCCCCTGCTCCCAGGCCAAAGGTGCCAGACCCAAAACGCGTGCCTGGCCACAAACCTCCCTTGGTGGCCCTCGCACAGCCCCACTCACATTGGGGCTGCGGGCTCGCCGAGACGAGCAAGGCCTCGACATAGCACCTTACGTCACTCTACCCTCGGCCAAAATCAGCATTCACCCTCAAAACTCCAAACGTCGAGCCCCTGCTCCCAGGCCAAAGGTGCCAGACCCAAAACGCGTGCCTGGCCTCAAACCTCCCTTGGTGGCCCTCGCACAGCACCACTCACACTGGGGCTGCGGGCTCGCCGAGACGAGCAAGGCCTCGACATAGCACCTTACGTCACTCTACCCTCGGCCAAAATCAGCATTCACCCTCAAAACTCCAAACGTCGAGCCCCTGCTCCCAGGCCAAAGGTGCCAGACCCAAAACGCGTGCCTGGCCTCAAACCTCCCTTGGTGGCCCTCGCACAGCACCACTCACATTGGGGCTGCGGGCTCGCCGAGACGAGCAAGGCCTCGACATAGCACCTTACGTCACTCTACCCTCGGCCAAAATCAGCATTCACCCTCAAAACTCCAAACGTCGAGCCCCTGCTCCCAGGCCAAAGGTGCCAGACCCAAAACGCGTGCCTGGCCTCAAACCTCCCTTGGTGGCCCTCGCACAGCACCACTCACACTGGGGCTGCGGGCTCGCCGAGACGAGCAAGGCCTCGACATAGCACCTTACGTCACTCTACCCTCGGCCAAAATCAGCATTCACCCTCAAAACTCCAAACGTCGAGCCCCTGCTCCCAGGCCAAAGGTGCCAGACCCAAAACGCGTGCCTGGCCTCAAACCTCCCTTGGTGGCCCTCGCACAGCACCACTCACACTGGGGCTGCGGGCTCGCCGAGCCGAGCAAGGCCTCGACATAGCACCTTACGTCACTCTACCCTCGGCCAAAATCAGCATTCACCCTCAAAACTCCAAACGTCGAGCCCCTGCTCCCAGGCCAAAGGTGCCAGACCCAAAACGCGTGCCTGGCCTCAAACCTCCCTTGGTGGCCCTCGCACAGCACCACTCACACTGGGCTGCGGGCTCGCCGAGACGAGCAAGGCCTCGACATAGCACCTTACGTCACTCTACCCTCGGCCAAAATCAGCATTCACCCTCAAAACTCCAAACGTCGAGCCCCTGCTCCCAGGCCAAAGGTGCCAGACCCAAAACGCGTGCCTGGCCTCAAACCTCCCTTGGTGGCCCTCGCACAGCACCACTCACACTGGGGCTGCGGGCTCGCCGAGACGAGCAAGGCCTCGACATAGCACCTTACGTCACTCTACCCTCGGCCAAAATCAGCATTCACCCACAAAACTCCAAACGTCGAGCCCCTGCTCCCAGGCCAAAGGTGCCAGACCCAAAACGCGTGCCTGGCCTCAAACCTCCCTTGGTGGCCCTCGCACAGCCCCACTCACATTGGGGCTGCGGGCTCGCCGAGACGAGCAAGGCCTCGACATAGCACCTTACGTCACTCTAACCTCGGCCAAAATCAGCATTCACCCTCAAAACTCCAAACGTCGAGCCCCTGCTCCCAGGCCAAAGGTGCCAGACCCAAAACGCGTGCCTGGCCTCAAACCTCCCTTGGTGGCCCTCGCACAGCCCCATTCACATTGGGGCTGCGGGCTCGCCGAGACGAGCAAGGCCTCGACATAGCACCTTACGTCACTCTACCCTCGGCCAAAATCAGCATTCACCCTCAAAACTCCAAACGTCGAGCCCCTGCTCCCAGGCCAAAGGTGCCAGACCCAAAACGCGTGCCTGGCCTCAAACCTCCCTTGGTGGCCCTCGCACAGCACCACTCACATTGGGGCTGCGGGCTCGCCGAGCCGAGCAAGGCCTCGACATAGCACCTTACGTCACTCTACTCTCGGCCAAAATCAGCATTCACCCTCAAAACTCCAAACGTCGAGCCCCTGCTCCCAGGCCAAAGGTGCCAGACCCAAAACGCGTGCCTGGCCTCAAACCTCCCTTGGTGGCCCTCGCACAGCACCACTCACATTGGGGCTGCGGGCTCGCCGAGACGAGCAAGGCCTCGACATAGCACCTTACGTCACTCTACCCTCGGCCAAAATCAGCATTCACCCTCAAAACTCCAAACGTCGAGCCCCTGCTCCCAGGCCAAAGGTGCCAGACCCAAAACGCGTGCCTGGCCTCAAACCTCCCTTGGTGGCCCTCGCACAGCACCACTCACATTGGGGCTGCGGGCTCGCCGAGACGAGCAAGGCCTCGACATAGCACCTTACGTCACTCTACCCTCGGCCAAAATCAGCAATCACCCTCAAAACTCCAAACGTCGAGCCCCTGCTCCCAGGCCAAAGGTGCCAGACCCAAAACGCGTGCCTGGCCTCAAACCTCCCTTGGTGGCCCTCGCACAGCCCCATTCACATTGGGGCTGCGGGCTCGCCGAGACGAGCAAGGCCTCGACATAGCACCTTACGTCACTCTACCCTCGGCCAAAATCAGCATTCACCCTCAAAACTCCAAACGTCGAGCCCCTGCTCCCAGGCCAAAGGTGCCAGACCCAAAACGCGTGCCTGGCCTCAAACCTCCCTTGGTGGCCCTCGCACAGCACCACTCACATTGGGGCTGCGGCCTCGCCGAGACGAGCAAGGCCTCGACATAGCACCTTACGTCACTCTACCCTCGGCCAAAATCAGCATTCACCCTCAAAACTCCAAACGTCGAGCCCCTGCTCCCAGGCCAAAGGTGCCAGACCCAAAACGCGTGCCTGGCCTCAAACCTCCCTTGGTGGCCCTCGCACAGCCCCACTCACACTGGGGCTGCGGGCTCGCCGAGACGAGCAAGGCCTCGACATAGCACCTTACGTCACTCTACCCTCGGCCAAAATCAGCATTCACCCTCAAAACTCCAAACGTCGAGCCCCTGCTCCCAGGCCAAAGGTGCCAGACCCAAAACGCGGGCCTGGCCTCAAACCTCCCTTGGTGGCCCTCGCACAGCACCACTCACACTGGGGCTGCGGGCTCGCCGAGACGAGCAAGGCCTCGACATAGCACCTTACGTCACTCTACCCTCGGCCAAAATCAGCATTCACCCTCAAAACTCCAAACGTCGAGCCCCTGCTCCCAGGCCAAAGGTGCCAGACCCAAAACGCGTGCCTGGCCTCAAACCTCCCTTGGTGGCCCTCGCACAGCCCCACTCACACTGGGGCTGCGGGCTCGCCGAGACGAGCAAGGCCTCGACATAGCACCTTACGTCACTCTACCCTCGG